>NC_057812.1:499318751-499618751 GCF_018294505.1 Triticum aestivum | reverse complement strand
GGGCGTAGATTTCACTAGAGGCTTCTCTCGAGAAAATAACACACAGTGGGTAAACAAATTATTGTTGGGCAATTGATAGAAAAGCAAATAATTATGAAGATATCCAAGGCAATGATCATGTATATAGGCATCACGTCTAAGATTAGTAGACCGAAACGACTCTGCATCTACTACTATTACTCCACACATCGACCGCATCCAACATGCATCTAGTGGCTCATGAAGAAACGGAGTAATGCGATAAGAACGATGACATGATGTACACAAGATCTATTCATGTAGAAATAGACCCCATCTTTTTATCCGTAATGGCAACGATACATGCGTGTCATGTCTCCTTCTGTCACTGAGATTGAGCGCCGCAAGATCCAACCCATCACAAAGCACCTCTTCCCATGGCAATAAAAATCAATCTAGTTGGCCAAACCAAATCAAAGTTTCGGAAAAGAAATACGAGGCTATAACATGCATATAAGAGTTCAACAAAGACTCAAATAATATTTATAGATAGATCTGATCATAAACTCACAATTCATCGGATCCCAACAAACACACCGCAAAAAAGAGTTACATCAAATAGATCTCCAAGAACATTGAGGAGAACATTGTATTGAGGATCAAAAAGAGAGAAGAAGCCATCTAGCTACTGCCTACGAACCCGTAGGTTTGTGGTAAACTACTCACGCATCATCAGAGGAGCACCAATGAGGATGATGAACCCCTCCGTGATCGTTTTCCCCTCCGGCAAGGTGCCAGAAAAGGGCTCTAGATTGGATCTGATGGTTCTAGAACTTGTGGCGGTGGAAACTCAGATCTCTCGACTCCCCTAGGGTTTTTGGAATATTTGGGTATTTATAGAGCTGAGAGGCGGTGGAAAAGCCTCACGTAGGCCCCACTATCCACCGGGGCGTGCCTGGGGCCTCTGGCGCGCCCTAGTGCCTAGTGGGCCCCACGTGCCTCCTCTGGTGCACCTCCTTGGCCTCCTGGGTGTCTTCTGGAAAAAAAATCTCCAAAAAGTTTCGCCACATTTGGACTTTGTTTGATATGGATATTCTGCAAAGTAAAAAACAAGCAAAAAATAGAAACTGGCACTAGGCACTATGTCAATAGGTTAGTCTCAGAAAATGATATAAAGTTGCTATAAAATGAATATAAAACATCCAAGATTGATAATATGACCGCATGGAACAATCAAAAATTATAGATACGTTAGAGACGTATGACGGCTTAATCAAATTCCATATTCTCATAAAAATCGAAACAACCATTGTTTAAAACTTATAATAATATTCACTGCATAACCCATAGGATAATGCATTACATAACTCCGAAGCAAAGTAACTATTATTTTAGTTGTAAGATAAATCAAGATAAACCAAAGACAAGACTTTGACGGTACCTAAATAGTGATCCCATCACCATTCCCGACTTCTATCAGGACTTAATTTCTTCTCTCCTTGTGAGCTCTCTGTAGTTGCTGCATCGGTTTGCAAAATGAGAGCAGCCGACCAGTATTAAATACTCATGACATACATAAATTTACAAGTAGAATAACATTAACTTTGTATAATTATTATACCTTTACCGGAAGAACCATTCTTCTTATCCGCCAAATACTTCTTGTAGTTATGCTTCTAGTGTCCTTTTTACTTACAGTAGAAACATTCAGTCTATTTAGAGGCTCTGCCCTTGTTCTTCTTCTGAGACTCGGTCTTCCCGGCTTCAGTAGATTTCTTCTTCTTTGACTTGCCTTTCTTCTTGAAACTGGTGGTCTTGTTGACCATCAACACTATCTTATTCTTCTACATTCTAGCTTTTGCAGTTTTGAGCATAGCAAACAACTCGTTTGAACTTTTCTGCATCCCATTCATGATAAAGCCATCATGAGATGGGGGAGTGAAGCAAGCACAATGTCTGTATCGAGTGTCAGTGGAATTCCAAATTCCAGAGAAGCTAGTCTATCAACTAGCCAACAAGCTTTACTATATGCTCACTCATTGAGGAATCCTCTTTCATGTTGCATTTAATCAAGGCCTTGGCTAATTCAAAACGCTTGGTCCTTGCCTGCTTCTTGTATAGAACTTCCAGTGACCCAATTATAAATTGAGTCGTAGATTGTTCAAAACGCTTCTATATTTCAGGATCCGTGCAAGTTAACATGAGGCAGTGGACTGAATCATAGTCATCACTATGAGTAACGTAAGCATCAACTTCTTCTGGTGTTGCATCCTTTCTGGGAGCATCACCCAACGACTAATCTAGCACATACTCCTTAGCACTTCTGAGAACAAATCTCAGGTTCCTAATCCAATCCGCATAGTTTCCACCATTAGCAGCCAATTTTCTTTCTCTAACATAAGGGCTAAGTTGAACATATTGCGAGCCATTGATCTACAACGATAGACATAAAATTCATTTAGACATTTATTCATAATTAATGTTGCACTAGTGTTAAAATAAATTTTAATATAAAGCGTTCCACCACTCAAATCAATATCTCTCATAAATGAAAGTGAGTGATTCAAGATCCAAATCTAGTTCTTAGTCATTGATGTGGACATCATTGATGACGAGAATTTTGACCGATAGGTAAACTATTGCCGATCATATCACCATACGACTCTTGTTCATCTTTCGATACTTTGTGCTTCAAGCTCGGAACAATTTTGCTAGAACTTCAAGGTAACCGAGTGCTATCTGCACATATGGTCTGACCATCTCTGTCTTACATCTCTCATCTCGTTTGAACTCATGGACATTACGAACTCCGAGATGCTAGAATGTCGTTGACGAATGCAGCACTGGGAAGAGCACCTTTTACTTGGTATTTAGTATGAGAGATCACCCTAATAATTGACTATTGCGCAGTCAAAGGGTGCAAACAACAAAGGGATAAATGTCTCAAGTAGTTCATAAAAGCATGATATGGTACACCCTTGGCATCGGGAATCTCCGTGATCATCTTCAATCTCCGGTCGAAGCGTCGTGATGGCCAATGTTTTGTTGTTGTGGCAACTATTTCAAAAAACATTGTCGTGGCGGCAATTTCAGAAAACATTGCCATGGCGACCATTTCAGAAAACATGGTCATGGCACCAAATTCAGAAATTCTGCCGTGACACGAAATTATAGCTCCTCGCCCCGTGCCTAGTACACCTTCTCCTCGTCGGGTCATGCGTGTACGGTATGCCATCGTCACATGTAGGCTATCTCTACAATATTTACATTAACACGTCAATCTTGTGGCTCCAGCCATCATGCTGTGATGCACAGGCCACTTAACATTACAACATATAACCATCTCATACATAAACTCATTATCATGACGAAGGCTATATCACATCATATGCATACCCTGCAAAACCAAGTTAGACGTCCTCTAATCAGTTTTAGCAAAATGTTAGTTACGTGGTTAACCACTTTTAGCAAGTAACACTAGCTACATATGTCCACAAATTAGGCAATGATTATTGATGCTAGATTAAGTTTCAGGGTGTGTGAAATAAGAGACTAAATTAAAAGCCCCAGACTAAACTTCGTCAAATACGCGTGACCCCCTGGAAGATCATCCATCTTCGGCACCCTCTTGTGTACGCGATGGTTCACTATTCTCAACTGTAACATCCCAAAATTTCAATTTGGAATGTTATACATAGCTCATTCCTGCATATCATATTTTTGCTGCATTTCGTTTCGCGATCCTCGAAATCCTAAGAAACTCAAGGACCCTCGTAGAGAGTTGGGGATTTCTCAATTTTCATATTTGAGTTTTATCAAATATTGAAACGAGGATTTTTGGTTTTAATTATTTTTCTCTCCGAAAATATTTCATATAAAAATATATGAGCTGAGATAATATGACTTCTCCAAAATAAATGAAATATTGGAGGAAAAATATTAAAATCAAATATTTAATTTTATTCGGAGTTTATTGCTATTTTATTTGAATTAGAAAAATTGCATGTTTTTCAAAGTTGCATTTTAGGGCCAAGAAAATGTTCATCTTGTTCTAAATATTTCATTTAGATGGTGAAAATTTGTTTTGGCATTTTTAGTTTTTTATTTTATTTTATAGGATTTATTTTAGTTTCGGCGAATTTTTTTTTTTAAACTCCAGCGCCCGACTGGGCCACGGCCCAGCCGAGCCGGCCCACCTCCCCGCGCCTCGTCTCCCTCCAGGAGACCGGGAGGCCGCCGCCGCCCGAAGCCGAGTCCGGCCGGGACTCTCCCGCGCCGCCTTGCCCCTCCCCCAAGCAAGCCCCCCTCCTTTTATAGCTCTACCCCGCACCCTCCCACACACCACCACCACCCGCCAACCCCGCCGCTTGCCACGCCCCGCCGCCGCACGCCGCACCGCCGCTGCGCGCCTCGCCGCACCTCCCCGCCACCGCGCCGCACCGCCCGCCGCCCCGCAGCCCCACCCGGACCCCGCGGAGACCGCCGGACCTCGCCGGAGCCCCACCAAGGTAGTCGCCTCGCCGCCGCCGGTTTTGAGAGAAAAACCGATCCGGTTTTTTAGAAAACCCTAGGTTTTTTTAGAATAGATCGATTTTTTCCGGTTTAGTTTATTTAGCGGATGTTCGTCCATACGTTCGTTTTAACAAACAGTGTTCACTCGTTAGCCGCAGACAGCGAACGTTCTTTCGTTAGCCTGTTCGTCAGTTTTTCTTTTTCTCAGATTTTCCGCGATTATTTTCGATCGCGATTTCTGATCCGATTTTCGTTTTAGTTTATCTTTTCGCTCGTTTATCGGAATCAGGTGATTCAAGCGCCTAGATCTTCGTCTCGAAACCCTCTTTCTGTTTAACCAACTTGAACAAGATTTTGGTACTGTAAAATTTGACTTAGGTCCAGATTAGTAATCGGATCTTGTTTCTTTTACAGTTTGAGTTTCGTTGCTCCGTTTGATTTGATTCTTTTTGCAAATCGGAGTTCTTAAGTTGAACTTTTTGGTTAGATCTTCTTATTTGAGTTTTACCCGTGTTTGTTTGCTTGATTGCCTATGCATGCTATTGTTTGTTTGCGATAGAACACCCGGAGTGTGAAGCGTGCTACTACGAGTCTCTAGGTTTTGCGGATCATCAGCAAGGCAAGTAACACTTTGATCATACTCTTTTCATACCTAGTTTTTATGCATTAGCTCCAATCCTCAAACATTGCATGATTAGGATGTGTTTAACATGTGGGATGTGAAGTAGTTGATGAGGTAGAACCTATTGCCCTGTTATTATCAAACCCTTGGGAGTTACTTCTACGTATTGCTTATATTGCTATGCTATGCTCGTAGACGTGGTTTGGGCGAGTGAATCCATGACAGATGTGAGATTATTAATTAATGGTTCAACTTAAGGTGGCAACTTAAATACACATCTGGGTGGATTGTTTGTTGGGCACCTGGAGAATCCAGTTGTAACGCCCTCGATGCGGCTATATCTCCCACGTGTCGAAGCACGACTTAGAGGCATAACCGCATTGAAAGCAATGTCGCAAGTGAGGTAATCTTCACACAACCCATGTAATACATAAGGGAAAGAGATACATAGTTGGCTTACAATCGCCACTTCACACAATACATGAATAAAGCATTACATCATCTAGATACAATCAAGGTCCGACTACAGAACCAAAATAAAAGAAGACTACCCCAAATGCTACACAGATCCCTGATCGTCCCAACTGGGCTCCGCTACTGATCAACTGGAAACGGAACAACATAACGAACATGATCTTCATCGAGGTTCTCCTGAGCTCAGTTGCGTCACCTGCAGGGTATCGTCGGCACCTGCAAACTGGTTTTGGAAGTATCTGTGAGTCACGGGGACTCAGCAATCTCACACCCTCGCGATCAAGACTATTTACGCTTATGGGTAAGGTAAAGGTATGATGTGGAGCTGCAGCAAGCGACTAGCATATATGGTGGCTAACATAGGCAAATGAGAGCGAGAAGAGAAGGCAAAAGCACGATCGAACAACTATGATCAAGAAGTGATCCTAGAACAACCTACGTCAAGCATTACTCCAACACCGTGTTCACTTCCTGGACTCCACCGAGAAGAGACCATCACGGTTACACACGCGGTTGATGCATCTTAATTAAGTTAAGTTTCAGATTATCTACAACCAGACATTAACAAATTCCCATCTACCCATAATCGCGAGCACGACTTTCGAAAGTTCAAATCCCTGCAGGGGTGTCCCAACTTAGCCCATCACAAGCTCTCACGGTCAACGAAGGATATTCCTTCTCCCAAGACAATCCGATCAGACTCGGAATCCCGGTTACAAGACATCCTCGACAATGGTAAAACAAGTCCAGCAAGACCGCCCGATGCGCCGACACCCCGATAGGAGCTGCACATATCTCTTCTTAGGGCACACCGGATAAGCAATCCGTACAACTAAAACCAGCCCTCGAGTTTTCCCGAGGTGGCGCTATAAGGGGCTCTAGTTTGGACCAACACTTAGACAAGCACTGGCGTGGGGGGCTTAAAATAAAGATGACCCTCGGGATGCGCGACTCCCAAGGGAAAAAGGCTAGGTGGCGAATGGTAAAACCAAGGTTGGGCCTTGCTGGAGGAGTTTTATTCAAAGCAAACTCTCAAGGGGTTCCCATTATAACCCAACCGTGTAAGGAACGCAAAATCCGGGAACATAACACCGATATGACGGAAACTAGGGCGGCAAGAGTGGAACAAAACACCAGGCATAAGGCCGAGTCTTCCACCCTTTACCCAGTATATAGGTGCATTAATTAAATAAGAGATATTGTGATATCCCAACAAGATATACATGTTCCAACAAGGAACAACTCCAATCTTCACCTGCAACTAACAACGCTATAAGAGGGGCTGAGCAAAGCGGTAACATAGCCAAACAACGGTTTGCTAGGACAAGGTGGGTTAGAGGCTTGGCTTAACAATATGGGGGGCATGATAAGAAAGTGGTAGGTAGCGCAGCACAGGCATAGCAAAAGAGCGAGCAACTAGCAAGCAAAGATAGAAGTGATTTCGAGGGTATGGTCATCTTGCCTGAGATCCCGCAAGGAAGAAGAACGAGTCAATGAAGAAGACAAACGGACGTAGTTGAAGGAATCCTCACAAACGTGACGTTATCGGAACCAACCCAAAGAAGCAACACCGGAAAGAAGCAAACAACATAGTAAACAACCACCACATAGACATGGCATGATGCGCAACCAAGTATGATGCATGTCTGGTTTAATGAGGCATGGCATGGCAAAATGCACAAACAAACCTACAAATTAAATGGAGCTCAATATGCAACGGAATTGCATATTGAAGAAAACACCACATGACTTATTTAGTTCTCTCTCGTTTATGTACCCAACAATATTAAATGTTGTTCAACATGGCAAGAGATGAAGCATGTGAAAACTACCTATCTAGGCAATATTAAATGAGGCCGGAACAACAAGCAACAAGTCCGAAAAAATCCTCATATGCATATATAAGGTTTGGTACTGTTCTGCCCTAAACACAATTTTAGAGTTGTTAAACATGCAAAGTAAGGCCACCATGTTAAACTAGGCAAAATTCTACCCCATTTACATATAAAGTTTGTTAGGTTTGGAGCTACGGTTATTTAGTTATGGAATAAAGCATTTTAGCAAGTTATTTAAGCAAATTTAAACAAACAACATTTTAGGCATTTTAAACATGGATGAAAATGACTTATTATGTAACTAGATGAAAAACTAAGCATATTTCATATATAAATTGTTTTAAACCGATGCACGATTATTAAGTTATTATATGCATGAAGAACAAGGGCTTTTCTGCAAAACTGTTTTACTGGAATAATAACTAAAATCGCAGATCTGTAAAAAAACAGTAACTGGGCTGCATCTCAGGCGGACTGGGCTTCTCACCAGAGGGCCAGGTCAGGCCGGTGGTGGAGGGAGGCCGAAGCAAGCCGGGTTGGGGAGGTTCCTGGTGGCCCAGGAGGCAAAAGAGAAAGGCAGGTACGGTCAACGCGAGCGACCGGGCGCGTCTGCAGCATCTCCTCTCGAATAGAGGCAGAGGAGGCACTGCTCAACCAGAAACAGGACGCGACTCCGGCGAGGGAGATGGCCAGCGCTCTCAGGCAAGGGGAGGCGCGGATCCGGCGAAGTCAGTAGGGAGCGGCGAGGGGCGTGGGACCCGGCAGGTCCGAGGCCGAGGCGGCAGCGACGGATGGAGGCGAGGCGGACAAGCTCCAGCGGGGAAGCAGCTGGCGGCGCTGGCTTGAGAGGAGGCCATTGGCGGAAACGGCAGGGACGGGCGGATCGAGGTGCGTGACGACGTTCTCCGGCGAGGTGGCGCTCCGGTGGTCGTGCTTGCAAGGGCGAGGTGGATGGAGGTGAGCGAGGCAGGTGATCTTGGCGCGGCGTCTTCAGGGGACGCAGGGATGGAACGCCTTTTGGACTTGGCGAGGCCCACGCGATGCGAGCGAGAGGAAGGATGGTGCGGCCTCTCGGGGAAGCAGTCAACGCACGCATGCACAAACGAGAAGAAGCAGGGGAGGTCGATGAGGGGAGGTCCGGCCTGATAGCGGTGGCGCGCGAGGCGACCTGCGGTGCTCCGGTGTAACGCTCGCCGGTGTGACGGAGGAGGCCAGGACGGAGAGGTTGCCGAGAGGGACCGAATCCGGTGGCCGGCACCTTGACCTGAAGAAGAGGACAACCATGGCATGGGCTCTGCAGAAGAAGTAGCAGCTGTTCAACAGAACTTGAGGGGGGAAGAGAAGAAGGGAACGAGGGGAGAAGGAGGAGGACGGGGATAGTGCCCACCTGCTAGTTCGGTCAGCCGGCGATGGGGCTGCTGTTGTTGTTTGGGTGGCCGGCGACGACGAGCTCCGACATGAGCCGGACATGAGGGGAGGCACTGGTCGGGAGAGAGGTTGAGATCGAGCTTCTCTCGATCTGGAGTGGGTGGTGGTGTTTGGTTGGAGGATTCGAGGGGATCGGTAGGGATCCCGAGGGAGAAGGTGGGGCGCTATGGGATTGGTTCGATGGGGATAACGAGGAGGAGACCAGGGGAGGCGATGCGGGATCCAAGGAGGATGGCGGCGCGTGAACACGGAATGGGTGGGACAAGATCCCTAATTTCTAGGGTTGCCTACTATTTATATTGCAAAGGGATTAGGGTAGAGGCTATCTCATCCCTCCAATCGCAATCGGACGATCGCGAATAAAATAGCTAGGGAGTCCAAATAAGAAAACGGAGACGTTTTGTAGATGTTCGGGGATGATCCAGACGCAACGGTAGTGACAGCCCGAGTTGGGTCCGGGACAGCTTTCGGGCGCGCGCGCGAGGAGGGTCGCGGGCTGACGAGAGAGGTTAGCTAGGGCCTGGCGGTGAGTAGTGGACTGTATACACGGTCTCGAGCTGAGAGAAGAGAAGAGAAAGAGCCCCGTCGACTGTTTTCGGAGACCGAAAACGTGTGACGTTAGACTAACTATAATGCCGCTATAGTTTAACGGTTGGGCTATCAAACGAACTCCGAATGCGATGAAACTTGACAGGCGGTCTATCTACACTATAATAAGACCACACGCCAACTTTCAACCCAAACCGAGAACATTTTCCAGCCACTTATAAAATAATATTTCGGACATGCCGCGGGCGCGTGCAAGTGTGTCTGGGCTCAGAACGGACAACAGAAAGAACTGGGGGAAACCCGGACGGATGCAGGTTTTGAAAACAGGATGATGCAATGCACATGATGACATGACAAGATGCAACACACAAGCAAATGACATGGCAACGACGGCGAATAATTGGAAGACACCTGGCGCATCGGTCTCGGGGCGTCACAACACTCCACCACTATGAGAGGATCTCGTCCCGAGATCTAGGATGGCACCGGAGGGAAAAAAGGAAGAGAAAGAGCAGCGGTGAAACTAAGTTGCTTCTTTGACAAACGAGTGAAACCAAAGAACCTTGAGAGGTTGAACAACTTGAAATAAAGAATACAGTGGAGATGAACGAAGTTGAAAGCACTCTGTTAGGAAAAAAGGAACAAGGAACATTACGAGAACCTTGTAGGTTGAAAGACAACAGAAAAGGATTGCAATGGACAAGAAGTACATGCAAACACTCCGGTAGAACGAGATGCACAAGGAACGATAAGGATCAATTACGACAACACTTCGGTAAAACAAGATAGAGAAGGAATAAGAATGATGTAATTTGGACAGCACTCCGACTGAAAAGAAAAGGAATTGAATAAGAACTTGACAAGATGAGAGTATGCTTGATGAAATCAACAACACACTGTCTTCGGAACTATTGAAAGAATGGCACAAGGGGTAAGAAAGATTTCAGACAGCACTCCGGTTGAGAAGGGAGTTGAAATTTGATAAGATGAGAGAGCTCGAAAGAAAACATGACACTCCGGTTGGATGGATAAGCAAAAGAAAGAACATGAACTTCACAATACGAGATGATGCGCAAAGAGAGCATCATCACAATGCCTCCAGAACAAAAGAATAGAAGTTTGATCGTTGGAAAGGAAAGAGTTGAGAAGAAAATGACATCTTCTACCACAATAGAATTTGAGAAGCATCCTTAGAAAGAAGTATGGAACGGAGTTGTTGGAAAATCAACAATGAAACAAAAGGCTGCTTGTGGGCTTATGAAAACATCTCAAAACTTAAGGTAAAATTCTGCCACTAACAAAAACAAGATTGGATTGATAAGAACAAGGAGACGAGAAACTTATTTCACCGGGAGGATAAATGAAGAACTTGGGTCGTTTATAAGCACCATAAATAGCAACAATCCTTAGGGAAGGCTTTAGGTGAAATATAACCCCAAGATAACTCCAACAAAATGATTGATGGATTGAGAAGAGCTCATGCTTGAAAAGATTAATGGGTTTAACTATCTCATTCTTAACAACATGTGAATCATGAAACATGAACTCAAATTATCAAGAATGACATAATACCACCTCAAAAGATAAAAAGAGAAACAATTGCACTCCTGATTGCAAGATGAAGAAAACTTGAGCTCCTTTGAAAAGAATCTCGATGATCACTTCGAGAAGGAATTAAATCCTTGCTGAACCACCATGTTGAGCCTCCATAAATAACTCCGGTAATAAAAGTGTGATCAAAAAGGAAGTGAAGGATGAAAAGAATAAGATTGAAGCCTTGCAATGATTTAGATGGATCTTCGTGATGATGAGAGTTTGGAACTCCGGGAAAAAGAGAAGATGAAACAATTGAAATCAGGAATTTGATGAGCCTCCGGAATAAATAATTAATCATTTGGGTGAATCAAGAATAAGAATTATGTTATGCTCATCCTTCACCAATTAAATTGATGACGAGCAACGGATTTGGCATACTACTTATTCTCGTAGAAAAGATTAAGATAGATATAGCGTAAACTTGAGAAGGTCTTCCAGAAACCAGCGGTAGGATTGGAAAGAACGAGTGACTTGATACGGTAACAAAGGAAGAGATCTCTTGAACGAACCACCGTAAGAATTAAAAAATGAACGAAGGAAAGATAAAGAAACACCGGGTAAAATTAGAAAATGAACGAAGATGCTTGCTAGGATTTAGATACATGAAAACGAAGAGATCACGAGCTGATTAGAGAATATACTTGAATGATGCACCGGTAAGATTTCGAGAACGAGAGCTGAAAACTGGAATGAATAATCCTTCTAAAATGATGGGCTCCATAGAAAACAAACTGAAATACTCTTGAAATGCTCCAGATGGGTGAAAAGAAATTCTCACAACCAAAAAAATTTAAGAGAGGATGGCACGAAGCTAGAGCCATGAATCTTGAAGAGAATGGAGCAAGATTTAGAGAAAAATCTTCTTCAGTCTTCAAATGTTGAGAATACCGATGAGAAACACCACCATGAATTGTTGAGATACTCCGGGATGAAAATTAAAAAGGTTGAACCAACGATGAAAGAATTTGATAGATCTTGGAGAAAGACATTTGACTGATGATAATTCATTCTTACGTCAAACTTCGAAAAGAAATTTGAGGATAGCTCCGGGAAAATAAGAAGAGTCAGGTAAGATCCTGGGAAAAGACCTGTGGGTTAGGGCCCACTCAAAAGAAAACACTGTTGAATAATTACTTGAAGAGGAGATTGCACCAGTTGAATTAAATGACTTGAATGAGATAACAATCTCGAAGTAGCTTGAACGGATCTTGAATGAAAAGACGAGCCTTCCGAGATATCTTCAACACTCCGGAACAAATGAATAGCGAGAGGTGGACGATTAAGAATTGCACCGGCATGAGAAAACATTGAAATGAGGAAAAGGCATGTGATCAACACAGAAGGTTTGAATTGAATCCACCAGAGAAGAAAATAATGAAGAATGACGAACGAGTAGAGCATCTTCGAGAGAACCACCGTGTAAGGACGTTGATTGAAAAGAAAGAGGCATCACATCCATAAAATGGATAATGAATTAATAAAACTGAGTCCTTGAAGAAAAAAAGGGTGGGAAAAACAAAGACACTTGGAGAGGGATGAAAACAAACACCGTTGAGAATACTTAGAGTTGGTCTTATGGTTGTTGAAAATGATCGGATCCACTCGAAGAGAAACACGCCGGTTGAAAAGGATTGACATGACAATCCTAATTATCATGAAGGATTGTATTCACATAGGAGTATGAGAATACCGCTTAGGAAAGGTATGGAATCAACATTTGACTTTGAAGCAACTCGAATACCACAAATCAAAACAAAACAAAGGATTGGCTTGCAGAATAAGCCGGAACAAACATATGATAGAGATTTCGTCTGAAGTTTTCGTGGTGGGGCCTACATGGGCTCGATCGTACAGCACCATCATGTACAAGGCAGTGCACATGACATACGACGCGTCCCCGAGTTAGCATAGCCAAGGACTCTTTAAGACACAACGAGACCACTGTAAAACCAACCGTGGATAGGCGGACCACTAGACGTCGAACCCCAATTTCATATCATACATCTATCGGAAAGATATCCTAAGAGCTACTTGAATTCCCACTTATGAAACTCCCAAACCTTTCCGGTTATGCAATCAGGTGTTGGGGATACAGGGGAAGCATAATATCTCACCCAAAGCTAGCAAATCCTACATCCAGCTGTATCCATCCTTCAACACATAACCAAGAAAACTTCGGAAATCGTTTACCTCAACCTTCAAAAAGCATCCGTTATACGAGTTATGGCAATACTCCTGAACTCCCGCCCCAGTACTATGTGGCGTTGAGGTTATCTCACCAACAACTGCATAAAAGAGATTTTCGATGTCGGCGAAACTCAGGTATCCCAGAATCTCAATGATAAAATTGTGAAGACAACACCTCTGAGCTCAAGTCCCCGGGACACTGCCACAACCCCTAAATGTCAGGAGGCACCAAGAACAATGTTATCATCACAAAACCATCGGAACGATTCCAAGATACCCGCGTGATCCTAATTTTTGTAGTGAAATTTGAGAAGAAAAGAGTCAAAACTCTATGTCAGGATGCCTCACCAGAGCGACGAAGGGACTGAGGAGTAAAAAGAATCCTACTCTCCGATATATATAATCCTAAATGACTCAAAACATTTTTCTAGACTCAACAACGCCAGCGATTCAATCAAGCAGGGGGCTCCTAAAGTCGAGGAAGGCTCTGATACCAACTTGTAACGCCCTCAATGCGGCTATATCTCCCACGTGTCGAAGCACGACTTAGAGGCATAACCGCATTGAAAGCAATGTCGCTAGTGAGGTAATCTTCACACAACCCATGTAATACATAAGGGAAAGAGATACATAGTTGGCTTACAATCGCCACTTCACACAATACATGAATAAAGCATTACATCATCCAGATACAATCAAGGTCCGACTACAGAACCAAAATAAAAGAAGACTAACCCAAATGCTACACAGATCCCCGATCGTCCCAACTGGGCTCCACTACTGATCAATTGGAAACGGAACAACATAACGAACACGATCTTTATCGAGGTCCTCCCGAGCTCAGTTGCGTCACCTGCAGGGTATTGTCGGCACCTGCAAACTGGTTTTGGAAGTATCTGTGAGTCACGGGGGCTCAGCAATCTCACACCCTCGCGATCAAGACTATTTAAGCTTATGGGTAAGGTAAAGGTATGATGTGGAGCTGCAGCAAGCGACTAGCATATATGGTGGCTAACATACACAAATGAGAGCGAGAAGAGAAGGCAAAAGCATGGTCGAACAACTATGATCAAGAAGTGATCCTAGAACAACCTACGTCAAGCATTACTCCAACACCGTGTTCACTTCCCAGACTTCGCCGAGAAGAGACCATCACAGTTACACATACGGTTGATGCATTTTAATTAAGTTAAGTTTTAGATTATCTACAACCGAACATTAACAAACTCCCATCTGCCCATAACCACGGGCACGGCTTTCGAAAGTTCAAATCCCTGCAGGGGTGTCCCAACTTAGCCCATCACAAGCTCTCACGGTCAACGAAAGATATTCCTTCTCCCAAGACAATCCGATCAGACTTGGAATCTCGGTTACAAGACATCCTCGGCAATGGTAAAACAAGTCCAGCAAGACCGCCCGGTGCACCGACATCCCAATAGGAGCTGCACATATGTCACACCCTAGCTAGTCATGCATTAGAGTGTTGCATCATGTTTACTCTTTCATCAGAAACTTGAAATGGGGATGACAGAACCCCCAGTCCCCTCTGAAACCAACTAGGGTTACTAAAATAAATTTTCAATGAACCTGAAATGCCCTTCTAAAATGCCCATCATTTTTGTCTTGGTTCAGAACCTCTGCCAAAAGTGGTGCACATTTTCCTAGGCCATCCTAGGGTTTTTGAATTAAATCATAAATATTTGAATTTGGGCATTTAAAATAACATAAAATATTTAAATGCTCAAATATCTCCAAACTAAAATGTTTCATGTTGGAAATAATCCAACTATGGACCAGGACTAGTTTGGTGATTTTTGGAGTTGCCTAGGTATTTTAATTAATTCAACAAAGTTGCAGATATATTAAATAAAACAGAAAACAGAAAATATATAAAGGGAGAAGCTTACCTGGGCTCCTCCCTGTGCGGCCCAGCCAGCTGGCTGGCACAGCCAGCAGCCGGCCCAGCCCACCTCCCTCCTCTGTCGTCTTCGTCCCGACAGAGGGAGGGGAGTGTGGCCGGCGCGCGCGCGCGCGCCACCGCGCCACGCCACCTGCTCGCCTGCTTGCCTGCCCTCCCCTCCTCGCTCGACGCCCTGGACGACGCCACGCCTCTCCCCCTGCTCTCTCTCACTCTCCCCCGGCTCTCCTCTCCTCTCCCTCGCTCTCTCTCTCTCACGGCCGAACACCACCGTCGCCGCCGTTCGCCATAGCCATCGTCTCCGGCCACCCCTCGCTCCCCCGACTAGCTCAGAAGCTCCGCCTCGACTCCCTCTTCCTCCCCACCGCTCCACGGGTCCCTGGAAGCCCTGCATCGCCACCACGTCGCCGTTCCCCTCTTCGGGCTCCGACCGTCGTCGCCGTCGAATTCACCGTCACCAGCGCGTCCCCGAGCCCGCTAACCATCCCTGCAGCTCCGCGGTGAGCCCCCGGATCATTTCCCCCTTCTCCCCTGGTCTCTTGCGACCTCTAGGCCCTAGCCCCACCTTGGCCGAGACCTCCACGCCGCCGGCGATGTCGCCGTCGTGGCCACGGTCGCCGTAGCACCCAACCGAGCACACCATCGTGCTCCCCACCTCACCAGGAGCACGCAGCACGCACCAACGCTTCCCCAAACCCCCTGCAACACTGATCCCGACCGCACCCGAACTCCGGCCGCCGCAGCCGAGCTCGCCGCCGTCAACTCCGGCCACCCCGAGCCCAACCACCACCACCAATAGACGCGGCTCAACCTCAGCAACACGTAGATGCCTTCCGCCGTCCATTTGGTTGCCGGAATGGCAAAAAGCACTTTCGCCGCCGTCTCGGACCTCGCCGGCGTCATGTCGCCGGTGGGGTTTGACTTGCCCGACCTGGGGTTTGACCCCCCAGGGTCACTGACGCGTGGGCCCTGTCGGCCAGGTGGTTAGATTAGCGCTAACTACTGTTAGTTAACCCCCCCTGACACTGACAGTGGGCCCCAGCGCCACTAACCCCTAATTAGGATTAATTTAATCCTGTTTAACCCCCCCTGTCACTGACGTGTGGCCCCCACACGTCAGGTTTGACCTCAGCCAGCCACAGTTGACCACTGACGTCATGCTGACGTCATGCTGACGCAATAATTATATTTCTGGAATTAATTTAAATCAGGAAATTCCAGAATATTATTTAAACTTCAAAAATTCATAACTTTTATTCTGTAACTCCAAATTGGACAAATTATATATGAAAAATGATCAGAAAAATCCAATCTATCCATCTGTACTATTTTCATGCATGATCAAACAAGTTAAATTGATGTTTTAATCAGAACAAGGAAAAGCACTTTAAAAGGCCATGTTTGAGTTTGAAATTTGAATCTATGATTCAAATTTGTTCAAACCCTTCTGGTTTTAGTTGCATTAGCCCAACACACTCATATTGCCATGTTTCATGCATGCATCATATTGTTGCACATTGTTTGGTGATGCTTGTGTATCGATGTCCTTTGCGACAGGTTCTGTCCCCGAGGAGTATCGTGATTACCCTAACGAAGAACCGTATCCGTGCATCGAACCATCAGGCAAGCAACCAACCATTTGATCATATCGATACAATCCCATGTTCTCGCTCCTGCTCTCTTTTACTGCATTAAGACAACGCGATTCAAACTGCTGTGTGCTACGGTAGTTGAACCCATTTCCTCTGCATGACCTGTCATTGCCACAGTAACTAGATGAAACCCACTAGCATGTGTAGGAGTTGATTGAGCCATATGTATGTGTTGTTCCTACCTTGCTATGCCTGCTATGCTTAGAGTCGTGTCAGGTCTGGTTCATCTGGGTGATGGGCTAGAGTGAAATGTTAATGTCGGTAATGAGAGTGGTGTGGTGAACACGATTTGGTAAAGGTATCGATGAGAGGCCATGTAGGAGTACATGGTGGGTTGTTTCATTGAAGCCGACCTTAAGCACTGAGATCTGTATGTGTGATTTAAGAATCAGCTACTACCATACATTGGGCCCTGAAATATGACCCCGCTCGACTTCTTATTCACCCTAGCTCTCTGTCCAGGAGTTGCAAGTAGTTTCTGGTGTTTGTAGCCTACTGGAGGCCGTGGACAGCGCTGACCGTAGGGGTGGGCTGTGATGCGGTAGGTACGTGGCACGGTGTACCGAATACCCGTTAGGTATCTCGGGAACCCTGTTCACATCGTTCGGGGCCGTATGGGAAACCTCGGCCGGACTCCCTGCGGATGGAACCTGAATAGGCGATAAACCTGGACTAGAGGCTTAAGTGTTTAGGTAGGTCGTGGTCTACACCCACGTCGGCTTTCGCTTGAAGTCTGCCGAGCACATGTCGTGTGCAGACGCTAAGTGGTGGAAACATGTATGAAGAAGTACACCCCTGCAGGGTTAACATGATCTATTCGAATAGCCGCGTCCGCGGTAAAGGACTACTTGGTTGCCTATACAGTTCATAGACAAGTAAATGGAAACTACTAAAAGCCTCAAGATAAGTGTGAGTGCCGAGGATGGCTCTTCCGTAGGAAGACGGAGGTGGATCCTCGGTAGTGTATTGAAGTGGTGAATAGTGGACTCGTGTGCGCAAAACTATTTCAAGTTGGAGTATCGTAGGATAGTCTAGCCAAGAGTCAAAGCTGGCTTGCTGCAATAACTCCACCAACCCTTCTTGATACTATGCATGTATGTAGGATCTGATGTAAGTCTTGCTGAGTACCTTTGTACTCATGTTGCTATAATCTACATTTTTTACAGAAGACGCTGCAACCCCTTCTGATGGGTTCTATGTAGACGTTGACATCAACGAGTAGGCTAAGACCCAGGTGGTGACCCTGAGCTTGTGAAGGACCACGTAGTATAGCTAGGCTTTCCAAGCCTCTTTTATTTTACTAGTTGTCTGTACCCAGACAAGTTACTTCCGCTGCTGGCTTGTATGACTGTATGACTTGTATGTGGGGTCGTGAGACCCGTACCTTTGTGTATGTTATGTATGGCTCACTGAGCCTTAAATAAAGTACTTGTGTCATAGAGTCATGTTGTGATGCTTCGTTGTATTTGCACATATCGAGCATATTGTGTGTATGATTGAAATGCTTGGTATGTGTGGGATCTGACTATCTAGTTGTTTATCTTTAGTAGCCTCTCTTACCGGGAAATGTCTCCTAGTGTTACCGCTGAGCCATGGTAGCTTGCTACTGCTCTGGAACACTTAGGCTGGCCGGCATGTGTCCTTCTTCGTTCCTGTGTCTGTCCCTTCGGGGAAATGTCACGCTTTGAGTACCGGAGTCCTGTTAGCCCGCTACAGCCCGGTTTACCGGAGTCCTGCTAGCCCAGTGCTACAGCCCGGACCCACTTGCTGATGACCGACACGTTCGAAGCTGGGTCATGGATGCCTGTCCCTGTAAGTCTGTGCCACTTTGGGTTTACGACTAGTCATGTCAGCCCGGGCTCTTTATCATATGGATGCTAGCGACACTATCATATACGTGAGCCAAAAGGCGCAAACGGTCCCGGGAAAAGGTAAGACGACACCCGTGGGGATACCGTGCGTGAGGCCGCAAAGTGATATGAGGTGTTACCAGCTAGATCGATGTGACATCGAGTCGGGGTCCTGACAGCGTTGGCATCAGAGCCGGACTGCCTGTAGGTTCTCCAAGCCAAACTGGTCGATGTTGAGTCTAGAAATTCTTTAGTTATATGTAGGGGAATTGTTTGTGGGATGGAACGTAAGGCTCTTTTTACTCCTTATACCTTATGACTTTCTGATCTGAGTCAGTCCATTCTTCCACCGGGGGTTAAGGAATTAGGTTCTGTTCTCTCTATCAGGATCACGAGTTACTAATCAGTAGTACCTTATAAGTTTGATGGTTACCAGCCTAGTTCAGTTCTACTACCACATTATGTTGTTAGAATGGTTTCAGAACTTGATGTGATGATGTTGGGTGTGCACGAAATCCTTTGTCAAATGTCTCAATATCCTTTTTGAGCATTTACAGCTGTTATGCTGCCGAAATTTTGCTAGAAATTCTAATGCCCTTGCATTATGATTGTGCTTTCAGATGGCCACTCGCGACCTCAATCAAGTGGTTCGCCTGACTCGATGCCTAGATGTACCCGGCCATACTGCTAAGTTGGTCAGGGTAATGACTGAGGCTGGATATCGCTGGTATCCTGAGTACACGGTCGAAGAGCAATTCCGGGACTTCAATCAAAGCCAGTATCTCTGCACTGTCAGGATATTTCCATCTTATCCTGGATCCACCGAGCCTCTTCACTGCTCCTATGGACTCGGGGTTACTATTGAGATGGCTGTGCAGGACGCCGCCTACTCTATGATGACCATTATGCGAGTCAGATCTGGTCTATTTCGGGACTCTGACTTCCGGTATATGCCAGGATCACTTCCGGGAGCACAAGGGTATCTCCAGGCTATCTACGCTGACTCCACTCAGGAGGATTCACGGACTCGCACCACTGCTGAGATGCTCGAGGATAAGGACCGTGAAAATCGGGCCTTAAGGTTAGAGCTCTTCAATACCCGTGCTGACCACTGGGCCACTTTGACTCGGTTCGCACCGGCGGTGCAAGCTGGATATTCAGATATGCGCGATCTCTATCCTGTGAGATCTGCTCTGCCAGACGTGATGGTTTGGCGTGATGTAGGAGGCATCACCCCACCTCGCGGTCCCCGCAGGCCACCGTTTGTTGGTCCACGGCCTCATCCTAGCCCCTATGGTCCACAAGCTCCGCGAGACCGTCTATTTCCGGATGAACATGTTGAGCTTCCAGGCTATGGAGGTGACTTCTACGAGGACTACTACGGATCGGTCTGAGTTAGTGGTAGTATCCCTAGTTCGCACTAGCTGTGTCGTCTATCGTCCCGCGTGACTCGTGGGATATGACCTAGTTTGTACTCTTTCCGGAGATGTAGAAAAATAATGTATAGGAGCTTGGAATGCCTCCGATGAGATGTAATCCTCTTTTCACCGTAATAGTACTTTGTTTGGTCTTGTACTAAACCCTGTATGGTGTGTATGACGATGGAATAAAGAAGCAGTTTCTGTATCTACCATGTCATACGGATGATCATCTTGCATTCCGAGTTATTCCTTACATTATGTATCCTATGTCGGAATTTTACCATCCTGACTAAATCATTGTCTTGTTTACCTAGGATGGTCAACACGCGCGCTAACCCTGCTTCCCAAGAGCAGGCCGAAGGCAGTGAAGCCAGGAATGAAAATCTGCCTCATCCTCCTTCACTAGCCGAGGTGATGATGGAAGCTGAGAGAAACAAGCGGGAGACAAACCGTTTGTTGGAGCGTATTGAACAGAATACAGCACACCATCAGAGGGCTAACGTGGTGTCACTCAGTGATTTTATCAAATTGCATCCACCCACGTTCCACCACTCCGTCGAGCCTCTCGACGCTGATGACTGGCTTCGCAGTATCTCTCACAAACTGCGTTCCGCGCTGGTAGCGGAGGCTGACAAGGTCACCTTTGCTGCATATCATCTTGAAGGCCCCGCCAGTCTATGGTGGGAGAATTATGGAGCTATGCGCCCAGCGGGCCATGTCACAACTTGGGCTGAATTCAGCGAGGCTTTCCGTGAACATCACATTCCGGAGGGTCTCATGGACCGTAAACGTGAAGAATTTTGCAGCTTCACCCAAGGCCGACTTTCTGTGGATGCCTATAGCAGGGAGTTTGGTAAACTCGCCCGATATGCAACTGAGGAAGTGTCTACTGACGCCAAGAAGCAAGCAAGGTTCCGTAAGGGCCTTAGTCCTGAGCTTCGCCGCGACCTCCGTCTGCATGAGTGCACATCTTTTTCGAAACTTGTCAACAAAGCCATCAGTGCTGAAACTGGTCAGACTGACTATGACGCAACACGCAAGCATGGACGTGACACGGGTTCCTCATCCGGTGCTGGTCCTCAGAAGCGCCGCGTGTGGGTACCCAACACCGCCCTGCCACCCAGATTCACACCGAGGCCATCTTTCCAGGCGCCTCGCCCCGTTCAACAGTCTGCTCCAGCCAAGCCCTATGGGGGTCCAACCAATAATGCTCCTCCACGTACCAGTTCCGTGACTTGTTTCAAGTGTGGGGAATCTGGTCACTATATGCGTGAGTGCCCAATCAATCTGCTAAAGCTGTTGGCCGTGGCAAGCCGACAGGAAAAGTGTTTCATGCTAAACCGGTCACCGCTTCACGTGGCCATGTCAACTGTATCTCTGCCGAAGAAGCTCAAGAAGATCCCAACGTCGTTCTCGGTACGCTTCTTGTTAATTGCCACCCGGCATCTGTTCTTTTCGATACAGGAGCCTCTCATTCTTTTATATCTGAAAATTATGCTCGTTTGCATAACGTTGCATTCTGTGACTTGCCATCCTCCATGGTAATTCAAACTCCGGGATCCAAATGGCAAACTACTAGAGTAAGCCATGGAAATGAAATCCAAGTCGACAGACTTGTTTTCCTCGCATCTTTGATAGCCCTTAAATCTTCAGATATTAATATCATTTTGGGTATGGACTGGATGTCAGCTCATCAAGCCAAAATTGATTGCTTCTCTAGGACTGTTCAACTCACCCATCCTTCGGGGAAGATAGTCAATGTCTTGACCCGAATAGCCAAGCGACAATTATATTCTCTTAACGCCAGCCCTTTGCCAGACCTTGAGGACGTTCCGGTAGTCTGTGACTTCCCGGATGTCTTCCCAGAGGAATTGCCAGGTGTTCCACCTGACAGGGATGTTGAGTTCGTAATAGACCTCATTCCAGGAACCGTTCCGATTGCTAGAAGACCCTATAAGATGGCACCCCTAGAACTAGCCGAGCTTAAGAAACAACTCGATGAGTCCTTGAAAAAGGGTTTCATCCGACCTAGCTCATCTCCGTGGGCTTGCCCCGTCCTATTCGTCAAGAAGAAGGATGGTACGGACCGGATGGTTGTAGATTACCGACCTGTCAATTTGGTCACAATCAAAAACAAATATCCACTTCCCAGGATCAACGATCTGTATGATCAGCTCGCTGGATCCTCAGTCTTCTCCAAGATGGATTTGAGGTTGGGATACCATCAAATCAAAATCAGAAACGGGGACATTCCTAAAACGGCCTTTGTTACTCGTTATGGCCAATACGAGTACACCGTCATGTCCTTCGGTTTAACCAACGCTCCAGCCACCTTTTCTCGGTTAATGAACTCAATCTTCATGGAGTATTTGGATAAATTCGTCGTGGTTTATCTCGATGACATACTCATCTACTCCAAGAACGAGGAAGAACATGCCGAACATTTAAGGCTAGTGTTGAAGAAACTTCGAGAGCATCGCCTTTATGCCAAATTTTCTAAATGTGAATTCTGGTTGTCAGAAGTGACCTATCTGGGTCATGTAATATCTGGTAAAGGTATTGCTGTTAACCCTGAGCGAGTTCAAGCCGTCCTTAATTGGACTCCACCCGAATCGGTCAAGCAAGTTCGGAGTTTTCTAGGCTTAGCGAGCTATTGCCGTCGCTTTGTCGAGAACTTCTCCAAAGTTGCTAAACCTCTAACCGAACTCCTCAAGAAAGATAAGAAGTTCGAATGGACTCCACAATGTGAGCACAGCTTTCAGGAACTGAAAAGACGCCTGACCTCTGCTCCCGTGCTGGTACCGCCAGACTTCTCCAAGGACTTTGTTATCTACTGCGACGCCTCGCGACAAGGACTAGGTTGCATTCTCATGCAAGATCGACACGTAATTGCTTACGCTTCACGGCAATTGCACCCACATGAGGAGAATTATCCTACTCATGATCTAGAACTTGCAGCCGTAGTCTATGCACTTAAGACCTGGCGACATTACCTCCTCGGTAATCGTTGCGAAATATTCACTGATCACCAAAGCCTGAAGTACATCTTCACCCAACCGGATCTGAATCTCAGGCAAAGACGTTGGGTTGAGTTGATCACAGACTTCGACTTAGGAATAACCTATACCCCAGGGAAAGCCAACGTCATGGCTGATGCGCTAAGTCGTAAATCTTATTGTAACAACCTGATGTTACAACAAAGTCAACCGCTTCTCCATGATGAATTTCGGAAGCTTAACCTTCACATTGTACCTCAAGGTTTTCTTTCCACCTTGGTAGCAAAACCTACTCTTACGGATCAAATCATCGCTGCCCAAAAGCGAGATAAGGGAATATCTAAAATCAAAGAGAACATTGCTAGCGGAGGTGCTAGTTGTTTCTCCACCAATGATCATGGTGTTGTGTACTTTGAGAACCGTCTAGTGGTTCCCAAGAACCAGCATCTACGGCAGTTGATCCTTAAGGAGGCTCATGAATCTCCTCTCACCATTCATCCCGGTAGTACTAAAATGTATCAGGACCTACGCCAGAGGTTCTGGTGGACTAGGATGAAGAGAGAAATTGCTCAGTATATTGCCAATTGCGACGTCTGTCGTCGTGTAAAAGCAGAGCATCAACGGCCTGCTGGCACCCTTCAACCCTTAGCTATTCCTGAATGGAAATGGGATAAAATTGGTATGGATTTCATTACCGGTTTTCCCAGGACCAAAAGAGGGAATAATGCCATTTTCGTCGTGGTCGATCGTCTTTCCAAGGTAGCTCATTTCCTACCTGTTCGTGAGAGTATAACCGCTAGTCAGCTGGCAGACTTATACATCTCCCGAATAGTGTCCCTCCATGGTGTTCCTTTGGAAATCAATTCGGATCGAGGAAGTCTTTTCACCTCTCGATTTTGGGAAAGTTTCCAAAATGCTATGGGAACCCGTCTCTCCTTTAGCACCGCTTTCCACCCTCAGTCAAGTGGTCAAGTGGAACGCGTCAACCAAATTCTAGAAGACATGCTTCGAGCCTCTGTTATCTCGTTCGGAATGGACTGGGAGAAGTGCCTTCCATTTGCCGAATTCGCTTACAACAACAGCTATCAATCTAGCTTGGGTAAAGCCCCTTTTGAAGTTCTCTATGGACGACGATGTCGAACACCCCTTAACTGGTCAGAGACCGGGGAAAGACAATTCTTTGGCCCGGATATGATTCAGGAAGCAGAAGAACAAGTTCGTATCGTTCGTGAAAAGTTGAAAACAGCCCAATCCCGTCAAAAGAGTCAATATGACCGAAAACATAAGGCTATGACTTTCGAGGTTGACGAGAAGGCTTATCTTCGGGTCACCCCTCTGAAGGGAACCCATCGTTTCGGTATCAAAGGCAAATTGGCTCCTCGTTACATTGGACCTTTTCGCATTCTTGCCAAACGAGGAGAAGTTGCCTACCAGTTGGAACTACCTCCGCACCTCTCCAGAGTTCACGATGTCTTCCACGTTTCTCAACTCAGGCGTTGCTTCTCGGATCCTATCCGTGAAGTGGACCACGAAACGCTTGATCTCCAAGATGATCTTACATATCGAGAGTACCCCATTCGTATCCTCGATCAAGCCGAACGTACCACGCGACGTCATAATATCAAGTTTCTCAAGGTTCAATGGTCGCACCATTCTGAGGATGAAGCAACTTGGGAAAGGGAGGATCGTCTTCGACTCGAATATCCCGCCTTCTTCGCGGAGGAACCCAAATCTCGGGACGAGATTCTTTTGAGTGGGGGTGAGTTGTCACACCCTAGCTAGTCATGCATTAGAGTGTTGCATCATGTTTACTCTTTCATCAGAAACTTGAAATGGGGATGACAGAACCCCCAGTCCCCTCTGAAACCAACTAGGGTTACTAAAATAATTTTCAATGAACCTGAAATGCCCTTCTAAAATGCCCATCATTTTTGTCTTGGTTCAGAACCTCTGCCAAAAGTGGTGCACATTTTCCTAGGCCATCCTAGGGTTTTTGAATTAAATCATAAATATTTGAATTTGGGCATTTAAAATAATATAAAATATTTAAATGCTCAAATATCTCCAAACTAAAATGTTTCATGTTGGAAATAATCCAACTATGGACCAGGAGTAGTTTGGTGATTTTTGGAGTTGCCTAGGTATTTTATTTAATTCAACAAAGTTGCAGATATATTAAATAAAACAGAAAACAGAAAAATATAAAAGGGAGAAGCTTACCTGGGCTCCTCCCTGTGCGGCCCAGCCAGCTGGCTGGCCCAGCCAGCAGCCGGCCCAGCCACCTCCCTCCTCTGTCGTCTTCGTCCCGACAGAGGGAGGGGAGTGTGGCCGGCGCGCGCGCGCGCCACCGCGCCACGCCACCTGCTCGCCTGCTTGCCTGCCCTCCCCTCCTCGCTCGACGCCCTGGACGACGCCACGCCTCTCCCCCTGCTCTCTCTCACTCTCCCCCGGCTCTCCTCTCCTCTCCCTCGCTCTCTCTCTCACGGCCGAACACCACCGTCGCCGCCGTTCGCCATAGCCATCGTCTCCGGCCACCCCTCGCTCCCCCGACTAGCTCAGAAGCTCCGCCTCGACTCCCTCTTCCTCCCCACCGCTCCACGGGTCCCCGGAAGCCCTGCATCGCCACCACGTCGCCGTTCCCCTCTTCGGGCTCCGACCGTCGTCGCCGTCGAATTCACCGTCACCAGCGCGTCCCCGAGCCCGCTAACCATCCCTGCAGCTCCGCGGTGAGCCCCCGGATCATTTCCCCCTTCTCCCCTGGTCTCTTGCGACCTCTAGGCCCTAGCCCCACCTCGGCCGAGACCTCCACGCCGCCGGCGATGTCGCCGTCGTGGCCACGGTCGCCGTAGCACCCAACCGAGCACACCATCGTGCTCCCCACCTCACCAGGAGCACGCAGCACGCACCAACGCTTCCCCAAACCCCCTGCAACACTGATCCCGACCGCACCCGAACTCCGGCCGCCGCAGCCGAGCTCGCCGCCGTCAACTCCGGCCACCCCGAGCCCAACCACCACCACCAATAGACGCGGCTCAACCTCAGCAACACGTAGATGCCTTCCGCCGTCCATTTGGTTGCCGGAATGGCAAAAAGCACTTTCGCCGCCGTCTCGGACCTCGCCGGCGTCATGTCGCCGGTGGGGTTTGACTTGCCCGACCTGGGGTTTGACCCCCCAGGGTCACTGACGCGTGGGCCCTGTCGGCCAGGTGGTTAGGTTAGCGCTAACTACTGTTAGTTAACCCCCCCTGACACTGACAGTGGGCCCCAGCGCCACTAACCCCTAATTAGGATTAATTTAATCCTGTTTAACCCCCCCTGTCACTGACGTGTGGCCCCCACACGTCAGGTTTGACCTCAGCCAGCCACAGTTGACCACTGACGTCATGCTGACGTCATGCTGACGCAATAATTATATTTCTGGAATTAATTTAAATCAGGAAATTCCAGAATATTATTTAAACTTCAAAAATTCATAACTTTTATTCTGTAACTCCAAATTGGACAAATTATATATGAAAAATGATCAGAAAAATCCAATCTATCCATCTGTACTATTTTCATGCATGATCAAACAAGTTAAATTGATGTTTTAATCAGAACAAGGAAAAGCACTTTAAAAGGCCATGTTTGAGTTTGAAATTTGAATCTTTGATTCAAATTTGTTCAAACCCTTCTGGTTTTAGTTGCATTAGCCCAACACACTCATATTGCCATGTTTCATGCATGCATCATATTGTTGCACATTGTTTGGTGATGCTTGTGTATCGATGTCCTTTGCGACAGGTTCTGTCCCCGAGGAGTACCGTGATTACCCTAACGAAGAACCGTATCCGTGCATCGAACCATCAGGCAAGCAACCAACCATTTGATCATATCGATACAATCCCATGTTCTCGCTCCTGCTCTCTTTTACTGCATTAAGACAACGCGATTCAAACTGCTGTGTGCTACGGTAGTTGAACCCATTTCCTCTGCATGACCTGTCATTGCCACAGTAACTAGATGAAACCCACTAGCATGTGTAGGAGTTGATTGAGCCATATGTATGTGTTGTTCCTACCTTGCTATGCCTGCTATGCTTAGAGTCGTGTCAGGTCTGGTTCATCTGGGTGATGGGCTAGAGTGAAATGTTATGTCGGTAATGAGAGTGGTGTGGTGAACACGATTTGGTAAAGGTATCGATGAGAGGCCATGTAGGAGTACATGGTGGGTTGTTTCATTGAAGCCGACCTTAAGCACTGAGATCTGTATGTGATTTAAGATACAGCTACTACCATGCATTGGGCCCTGAAATATGACCCCGCTCGACTTCTTATTCACCCTAGCTCTCTGTCCAGGAGTTGCAAGTAGTTTCTGGTGTTTGTAGCCTACTGGAGGCCGTGGACAGCGCTGACCGTAGGGGTGGGCTGTGATGCGGTAGGTACGTGGCCGGGTGTACCGAATACCCGTTAGGTATCTCGGGAACCTTGTTCACATCGTTCGGGCCCGTATGGGAAACCTCGGCCGGACTCCCTACGGATGGAACCTGAATAGGCGATAAACCTGGACTAGAGGCTTAAGTGTTTAGGTAGGTCGTGGTCTACACCCACGTCGGCTTTCGCTTGAAGTCTGCCGAGCACATGTCGTGTGCAGACGCTAAGTGGTGGAAACATGTATGAAGAAGTACACCCCTGCAGGGTTAACATGATCTATTCGAATAGCCGCGTCCGCGGTAAAGGACTACTTGGTTGCCTATACAGTTCATAGACAAGTAAATGGAAACTACTAAAAGCCTCAAGATAAGTGTGAGTGCCGAGGATGGCTCTTCCGTAGGAAGACGGAGGTGGATCCTCGGTAGTGTATTGAAGTGGTGAATAGTGGACTCGTGTGCGCAAAACTATTTCAAGTTGGAGTATCGTAGGATAGTCTAGCCAAGAGTCAAAGCTGGCTTGCTGCAATAACTCCACCAACCCTTCTTGATACTATGCATGTATGTAGGATCTGATGTAAGTCTTGCTGAGTACCTTTGTACTCATGTTGCTATAATCTACATTTTTTATAGAAGACGCTGCAACCCCTTCTGATGGGTTCTATGTAGACGTTGACATCAACGAGTAGGCTAAGACCCAGGTGGTGACCCTGAGCTTGTGAAGGACCACGTAGTATAGCTAGGCTTTCCAAGCCTCTTTTATTTTACTAGTTGTCTGTACCCAGACAAGTTATTTCCGCTGCTGGTTTGTATGACTGTATGACTTGTATGTGGGGTCGTGAGACCCGTACCTTTGTGTATGTTATGTATGGCTCACTGAGCCTTAAATAAAGTACTTGTGTCATAGAGTCATGTTGTGATGCTTCGTTGTATTTGCACATCTCGAGCATATTGTGTGTATGATTGAAATGCTTGGTATGTGTGGGATCTGACTATCTAGTTGTTTATCTTTAGTAGCCTCTCTTACCGGGAAATGTCTCCTAGTGTTACCGCTGAGCCATGGTAGCTTGCTACTGCTCTGGAACACTTAGACTGGCCGGCATGTGTCCTTCTTCGTTCCTGTGTCTGTCCCTTCGGGGAAATGTCACGCTTTGAGTACCGGAGTCCTGCTAGCCCAGTGCTACAGCCCGGACCCACTTGCTGATGACCGACACGTTCGAAGCTGGGTCATGGATGCCTGTCCCTGTAAGTCTGTGCCACTTTGGGTTTACGACTAGTCATGTCAGCCCGAGCTCTTTATCATATGGATGCTAGCGACACTATCATATACGTGAGCCAAAAGGCGCAAACGGTCCCGGGAAAAGGTAAGACGACACCCGTGGGGATACCGTGCGTGAGGCCGCAAAGTGATATGAGGTGTTACCAGCTAGATCGATGTGACATCGAGTCGGGGTCCTGACAACATATCTCGTTCTCAGGGCACACCGGATAAGCAATTCGTACAACTAAAACCAGCCCTCGAGTTTCCCCGAGGTGGCACTGCAAGGGGCTCTAGTTTGGACCAACACTTAGACAAGCACTGGCCGGGCGGGGTTAAAATAAAGATGACCCTCGGGATGCACGACTCACAAGGGAAAAAGGCTAGGTGGCGAATGGTAAAACCAAGGTTGGGCCTTGCTGGAGGAGTTTTATGCAAAGCAAACTCTCAAGGGGTTCCCATTATAACCCAACCGTGTAAGGAACGCAAAATCCGGGAACATAACACCGATATGACGGAAACTAGGGCGGAAAGAGTGGAACAAAACACCAGGCATAAGGCCGAGCCTTCCACCCTTTACCAAGTATATAGGTGCATTAATTAAATAAGAGATATTGTGATATCCCAACAAGATATCCATGTTCCAACAAGGAACAACTCCAATCTTCACCTGCAACTAACAATGCTATAAGAGGGGCTGAGCAAAGCGGTAACATAGCCAAACAACGGGTTGCTAGGACAAGGTGGGTTAGAGGCTTGGCTTAACAATATGGGGGGCATGATAAGCAAGTGGTAGGTATCGCAACACAGGCATATCAAAAGAGCGAGCAACTAGCAAGCAAAGATAGAAGTGATTTCGAGGGTATGGTCATCTTGCCTGAGATCCCGCAAGGAAGAAGAACGAGTCCATGAAGAAGACAAACGGACGTAGTCGAACGAATCCTCACAAAAGCGACGTTATTGGGACCAACCCGAAGAAGCAACATCGGAAAGAAGCAAACAACATAGTAAACAACCACCACATAGACATGGCATGATGCGCAACCAAGTATGATGCATGTCCGGTTTAATGAGGCATGGCATGGCAAAATGCACAAACAAACCTACAAATTAAATGGAGCTCAATATGCAACGGAGTTGTGTATTGAAGAAAACACCACATGACTTATTTAGTTCTCTCTCGTTTATGTACCCAACAATATTAAATGTTGTTAAACATGGCAAGAGATGAAGCATATGAAAACTACCTATCTAGGCAATATTAAATGAGGCCAAAACAACAAGCAACAAGTCCGGAAAATCCTCATATGCATATATTAGGTTTGGTACTGTTCTTCCCTAAACACAATTTTAGAGTTGTTAACATGCAAAGTAAGGCCACCATGTTAAACTAGGCAAAATTCTACCCCATTTACATATAAAGTTTGTTAGGTTTGGAGCTACGGTTATTTAGTTATGGAATAAAGCATTTTAGCAAGTTATTTAAGCAAATTTAAACAAACAACATTTTAAGCATTTTAAACAGGGAAAACTTTGTTTTTGCCACTCTAGTTTTTGCCAACTTTGCTTATGCCACTCTAGAATTTGACATCTCACTTTTGCCACTCTTAGCTTTTAACAATACATCACAAATGCCATTTCGTGGCAAAAATGATAAATTTTCATTTCACTTTTGCCACTCTTAGCTTTTGACATGTATCACAATTGCCACTCTAATTTTTTTTGCTTTTGCCACGAAATAGCAAAAGTGATATATTGTCAAAAGCTAACAGTGGTAAAAGTGAAATGTCAAATTCTAGAGTGGCATAAGCAAAGTTGGCAAAAACTAGAGTGGCAAAAACAAAGTTTTCCCTTTTAAACATGGATGAAAATGACTTATTATGAAACTAGATGAAAAACTAAGCATATTTCATATATAAATTGTTTTAAACCGATGCACGGTTATTAAGTTATTATATGCATGAAGAACAAGGGCTTTTCTGCAAAACTATTTTACTGGAATAATAACTAAAATCGCAGATCTGTAAAAAAACAGTAACTGGGCTGCATCTCAGGCGGACTGGGCGTCTCACCAGAGGGCCAGGTCGGGCCGGTGGTGGAGGGAGGCTGAAGCAGGCCGGGTTGGGGAGGTTCCTGGTGGCCCAGGAGGCAAAAGAGAAAGGCAGGTCGCGTTCAACGCGAGCGACCGGGCGCGTCTGCAGCATCTCCTCTCGAACAGAGGCAGAGGAGGCGCTGCTCGACCAGAAACAGGATGTGACTCCAGCGAGGGAGATGGCCGGCGCTCTCAAGCAAGGGGAGGCGCAGCTCCAGCGAAGTCAGCAGGGAGCGGCGAGGGGCGCGGGACCCGGTAGGTCTGAGGCCGAGGCGGCAACGATGGATGGAGGCGAGGCGGACAAGCTCCAGCGGGGAAGCAGCTGGCGGCGCCGGCTTGAGAGAAGGCCATCGACGGAAACGGCGGGGATGGGCGGATTGAGGTGCGTGACGCTGTTCTCCGGCGAGGTGGCGCTCCGGTGGTCGTGCTCGCGAGGGCGAGGTGGATGTAGGTGAGTGAGGCAGGTGAGCTTGGCGCAGCGTCTTCAGGGGACGCAGGGCTGGAACGCCTTTTGGACTTGGCAAGGCCCACGCGGTGCGAGCGAGAGGGAGGATGGTGCGGCCGCTCGGGGCAACGGTCAACGCATGCACGCACAGACGAGACGAAGCAGGGGAGGTCGACGAGGGGAGGTGTGACGCCCCGAGACCGCTGCGCCAGGTGTCTTCCGGTGTTTCGCTGTCGTTTCCATGTCATTCGCTTGTGTGTTGCATCTTGTCATGTCATCATGTGCATTGCATCATCATGTTTTCGAAACTTGCATCTGTCCCGACCTCCTCGTTCTCTCCGTTGTCCGTTCTGAGCCCAGACACACTTGCACGCGCCCGCGGCATGTCCGAAATATTATTTTATAAGTGGCCGGAAAATGTTCTCGAAATGGGATGAAAGTTGGCATGCGGTGTTTTTATGTTGTAGGTAGGCCGCCTGTCAATTTTCGTCGCATTCGGAGTTCGTTTGACGCCCCAACGGATAACTATAGCGGCAATATAGTCGGTCCAACATCGGATGTTTTTGGTCTCCGGAAACATTCGCCGGGCCTCTCTATCTTCTCTTCTCTCAGCTCAAGCCCTTCCGCACAACCCACGAGTTCCAACCGACCTCTCGCGCGCGCGTCCGAATAGTTGTCCCGGACCCGACCCGGACTGTCGCCACCGTTGTATCCCGATCATCCCCAAACATCTACGAAATGTCTCCATTTTCTTATTAGGACTTCCTAACCTATATTTTCTTAGCCGTCTCATTTAGATCGAAGGGCTTCCATTAGTCTGCATATAGACCCACTCACTATATATAACCAGACACAAACCCTAATTTTTAGGAGGTGTCCCATCCATCCCCCAAGCCGCCGCCACTCCTCCTGTCTCTTCCTCCTCGGGTTCATCCCCGATCCAAATCCCCTCCTCGCTTTCACCACCACACCAACCCGAGCCAGCCACCTCTCCTTCCACTTAGCCTCTCCATCGAGATCCATCCCGTCCAACCAACGAGCCCCCTCCTCCTGCTTTGTTCCCCGAAGGGATCGAGAGAGTTGCCGCCGCCTTGTCACCTCCCGTGCCTCTCGACCCCCGCCTCCTCTGCACGCATCTCGTCGGAGCAAGCTCACCTCGATCCAGTCGCTGCCGGTGAACAGCAGCAGCAACCGAGGCCCGCTGCGTTTCCCTGCTATTTCCTTCTCGTCCTTCACCTTCCCCTATCTCTCCCTCACATCTCTCTCTCTCTCTCTCTCTCTCTCTCTCTCTCTCTCTCTGCAGGAGACTGCCGTCACGCCCTCTGCCATGGAGCTCGCCTCCATCATCAGCACCAGCCCCGAGCCTCGATCTGAGTCGTCATCGGCGCACCACTACTGGAGCACCAGCAGGCCCTGTCTAGGCGCCCTGCAGCCTCCCTCGCTGCCGTCCATGGAGCTCTGCCTCGCGCCCTCCTGACTGAACCGGGTACTAGCTCCGCCTGACGGCATGGACGACGACCTCCTCAAGTCCGGTCCGCCCCACGCTGCCTCCCTTCATTCCCTCTGAAGCCTACGCCAAGTTCCTCGCAAGACACCGCCCTGCTGCCCGGTTCCCCTTGCGGCAAGTCCGCCGCTGCAGTCCCCTACCGCCGCTGTCCGCTTCGTCAGATCGCGTGAGAGGAGCTCGCCCGGTCCAGTCGCGCATTGACCGCGCTGGCCAGCTGCATGGGCCGGCCTCCTCTCCCGCTGTGGCCCAGCTACTCCCAGGCTCCTCCGGCCCAGCTCCCGCTGCGAGCCTGCCAGCCTCCACGGGCCTTGGCCCATGGTGAGGCCAGCTCCGGCGCCCTCTTGTTTTTCTTTCCTCATGTTGGGCCAGCCTCTATTTCGGCCCGCTATATTTTTTCCCTAGCCCTACGAATTTTGCCAATATTCCGGAGTTTACGGTTTTACAGAAAAACCCCTAGTCTTCATGCATATAATAACTTATGAATAATGCTTCATATGTAATAACTTTATATATGAAACTTGACTAGAATTTCATCTAGTTTAATAATTTGCAACTTTCATCTATGTTTAAAATTCTTAAAATGTTGTTTGTTAAAATTTTGCTCCTATGTCATGCTAAAATGATTTATTTCATAACTAAATAACCGTAGCTCCAAATTTAACAAACTTTATATGCAAATGGGGTAGAAAAATGCCTAGTTTAACATAGGGCAGAACAGTACCAAACCTAATATATGCATATGAGGATTTTCCGGAATTGTTGTTCATTGTTTCCGGCCTCATTTAAACTTGACTAGATAGGTAGTTTTACTTTGCTTCACCCTCTTTCCATGTTTAACAACATTTAATATTGTTGGGTACATAAACGAGATCGAACTAAATAACTTGAATGTGGTGTTTCGTCAATATGCAACGGAGTTGCATGTTGAGCTCCACTTAATTTGTAGGATTGTTTGTGCATTTTGCCATGCCATGCATAATTAAACCGGACATGCATCATGCTTGGTTGTGCATCATGCCATGATTATGTGTTGGTCGTTTACCATGTTGTTTGCTTCTTTTCGGTGTTGCTTCTTCGGGTTGGTTCCAATAACGTCGCGTTTGTGAGGAACCGGTCGACTACGTCCATTTGTCTCCTTCATGGACTCGTTCTTCTTCCTTGCGGGATCTCAGGCAAGATGACCATACCCTCGAAATCACTTCTATCTTTGCTTGCTAGTTGCTCGCTCTTTTGCTATGCCTATGCTGCGATACCTACCACTTGCTTATCATGCCTCCCATATTGTTAAGCCAAGCCTCTAACCACCTTGTCCTAGCAAACCGTTGTTTGGCTATGTTACCGCTTTGCTCAGCCCCTCTTATAGCGTTGTTAGTTGCATGTGAAGGTTGGAGTTTGTTCCATGTGGGAACATGGATATTTTGTTGGGATATCACAATATCTCTTATTTAATTAATGCATCTATATACTTGGTAAAGGGTGGAAGGCTCGGCCTTATGCCTGGTGTTTTGTTCCACTCTTGCCGCCCTAGTTTCCGTCATATCGGTGTTATGTTCCCGGATTTTGTGTTCCTTACACGGTTGGGTTATAATGGGAACCCCTTGACAGTTCGCCTTGAATAAAACTCCTCTAGCAATGCCCAACATTGGTTTTACCATTCGCCACCTAGCCTCTTTTTCCCTTGGGTTCTACGGACTCAAGGGTCATCTTTATTTTAAACCCCCCGGGCCAGTGCTCCTCTGAGTGTTGGTCCAAACTAGAGCCCTGTGCAGCGCCCCCTCGGGGAAACTCGAGGTTTGGTTTTAGTTGTATGGAGCGCTCATCTGAGTGTGCCCTGAGAACGAGATATGTGCAGCTCCTATCGGGATTTGTCGGCACATTCAGGCGGTGTTGCTGGACTTGTTTTACCATTGTCGAGGATGTCTTGTAACCGGGATTTCGAGCCTGATCGGGTCTTCCTGGGAGAAGGAATATCCTTCGTTGACCATGAGAGCTTGTGATGGGCTAAGTTGGGACACCCCTGTAGGGATTTGAACTTTCGAAAGCCGTGTCCGCGGTTATGGGCAGATGGGAATTTGTTAATGCCCGGTTGTAGAAAACCTGAAGTTGATCTTAATTAAAATGCATCAATCGTGTGTGTTACCGTGATTGTCTCTTCTCAGCGGGGTCTGGGAAGTGAACACGGTGTTGGAGTTATGTTTGACGTAGGTTGTTCTGGGATCACTTCTTGATCATAGTTCATCAATCGTGCTTTGCCTTCTATTCTCGCTCTCATTTGCGTATGTTAGCCACCATATATGCTAGTCGCTTGCTGTAGCTCCACCTCATACCTTTTACCCTTCCTATAAGCTTAAATAGTCTTGATCGCGAGGGTGTGAGATTGCTGAGTCCCCGTGACTCACAAATACTTTTAAAACCAGCTTGCAGGTGCCGATGATATCGTGTAGGTGACGCAACCGAGCTCAAGGAGGAGCTCGTTGAAGATCGTGTCCGTTGTGCTGTTTCGTTTCTAGTTGATCAGTAGTGGAGCCCAGTCGGGACGATCAGAGATCTGTGTAGCATTGGGGTAGTCTTCTTTTTATTTTGGTTCCGTAGTCGGACCTTGTTTGTATCTGGATGATGTAATGCTTTATTCATGTATTGTGTGAAGTGGCGATTGTAAGCCAACTATGTATCTTTCTCCCTTATGTATTACATGGATTGTGTGAAGATTACCTCACTTGCGACATTGCTTTCAATGTGGTTATGCCTCTAAGTCGGCTTCAACACGTGGGAGATATAGCCGCATTGAGGGCGTTACAGGAGGTCCGGCCTGATGGCGGTGGCGCGCGAGGCGACCTGCGGTGCTCCAGTGTAACGCTCGCCGGTGCGACGAAGGAGGCCAGGACGGAGAGGTTGCCGGGAGGGACCGAATCCGGTGGCTGGCACCTTGACCTGAAGAAGAGGACAGCCATGGCGTGGGCTCTGCAGAAGAAGCAACAGCTGTTCAACAAAACTTGAGGGGGGAAGAGAAGAAGGGAACAAGGGGAGAAGGAGGAGGACAGGGATAGTGCCCACCTGCTGGTTTGGTCAGCCGGCGATGGGGCTGCTGTTGTTGTTTGGGTGGCCGGCAACGACGAGCTCCGACATGAGCCGGACATGAGGGGAGGCACTGGTCGGGAGAGAGGTCGAGATCGAGCTTCTCTCGATCTGGAGTGGGTGGTGGTGTTTGGTTGGAGGATTCGAGGGGATCGGGAGGGATCCCGAGGGAGAAGGTGGGGCGTGAGGGGATTGGTTCGATGGGGATAATGAGGAGGAGACCAGGGGAGGCGATGCGGGATCCAAGGAGGATGGCGGCGCGTGAACACAGAATGGGTGGGACAAGATCCCTAATTTCTAGGGCTGCCCACTATTTATATTGCAAAGGGATTAGGGTAGAGGCTATCTCGTCGCTCCGATTGCGAATAAAATAGCTAGGGAGTCCAAATAATAAAACAGAGACGTTTTGTAGATGTTCGGGGATGATCCGGACACAACGGTAGTGACAGCCCGAGTCGGGTTCGGGACAGCTTTCAGGCGCGCGCGCGAGGTCGCGGGCTGACGAGAGGGGTTAGGTAGGGCCTGGCGGTGAGTAGTGGACTGTATAGACGGTCTCGAGCTGAGAGAAGAGAAGAGAGAGAGCCCCGGCGACTGTTTCCGGAGACCAAAAACGTCCAACGTTAGACCGGCTATAATGCCGCTATAGTTTAACGGTTGGGCTATCAAACGAACTCCGAATGCGATGAAACTTGATAGGCGGTCTATCTACACTATAATAAGACCGCACACCAACTTTCAACCCAAACCGAGAACATTTTTTGGCCACTTATAAAATAATATTTTGGACATTCCACGAGCGCGTGCAAGTGTGTCTGGGCTCAGAACGGACAACGGAAAGAACTAGGGGAAACCCGGACGGATGCATGTTTCGAAAACATGATGATGCAATGCACATGATGACATGACAAGATGCAACACGCAAGCAAATGACATGGCAACGACAGCGAATAACTGGATGACACCTGGCGCATCGGTCTCGAGGCGTCACACAGTGTTGTCCTCGGGTATCTCGGAATATCCGCGTGATAATCCTAAGGTCCGCTACCCAGACTCAAAGGGAACTGAGATATTTCATACAAGAAACTTTCGTGTGCAGCCACAAGCTATTATGGGCTCTAGCATAGTTGAGTAAGTTGCGTGAAGCTCTTGAAGAGGTGGATCAGCAGGTAGAGGGATGTAGGTTGGTATGGTCTGCCCGAAGTAAGGAGTTAATGCTTTTGAAAGACTGTGTCTTGGTCATCCGTTTCTCAAACCCCCGACAGTGCAAGAAATCCAATGGAGGAGATCGGGTCTTGTGGGGAAAAGTGCGCAAACCTCTACAGAGTGTATAAACCAATCATGGTTAGTCATGTCCCCGGTTATGGACAAATCTTGAGTATCTAGTACTTGGATTATCATATGTATCTCATCACTCTAAATTAATATTGTTGGGTTGATAATTACTTCTAATTGGGATTGAGTTGGAGGAACCTTCTCAATGATGTTTCAACTACCATGATAGTTAAATAAAATCTATTCCTTTGTTTTAGGGAAAAATTGGCTTTTCGCAAAACTATAACCATAGAGCTTTCCACCAGCCAAATATGCATGTAGTGATAGCATTATTCTGTTCTTGCTCTACTGTGTTACATTGCCAGCATATTCCATGTGATGACCCGTTTTCGGGCTGCAATGTATTATGTTACAGACTTTTCAGACGAGGAGTAAGGTTCATTAGGTCGTTGCCGTGCGGCTCAGCTATGCCGTTGGAGTTGATGGACTTACATTATCTTCCAAGCCTTCCGCTGTTATCGTATTAGATGGCCTTAAGCCATATTTATTATAATAAGTTCTCTTTTAAGACATTCGATGTAATAAGTGTGTTATTGCTACTCTGTTATAAATCCTCGAGTACTGTGTGTGTCAGCATTACTGATCCAAGGATGACACTGAAACACAAAGACTTGACCGTTTGAGGTCGGGTCGCTACAAGATGGTATTAGAGCACACGCTGAGCGTAGGGCACGACCACTAAGCCAAAAGCCCTAGATCACTATTCTCTTCTCATTTCTGACTCCTCTCCATTTTCTATTCTTTAGGATGGCGGACGCAAGGAACAAATTTGCACAACCGGATGAAGACGCACCCTTTGGACGACACTTGAAGGAAGTCACTAGGTACCTAAACATTGGAATACCAAGCTTCACCGGGACTTACGATGCCACTTTACCAGAAGAGGAGCGATGGATGATTCAAGTTCAAGTTCCAGGAAGGACATTCACACCTGTCACTAAGTCCATAGAGTTTTCCTTCGATGCACCAACCTGGAGTCTAGGAAAGAGTATGGTAGCTCACATCACCATGGGACGCATTGGAGAAGTTTACCAAAAGGAGCTTACGGATACTATCTACGAGATTTGTGGGCGCCGAGATGAGCAATGGGAGACGATCAGCACCAGGAAGGATAGATCAATCGCAACTTTCATCCAGGAGTTAAACCAGCACATTCGTCGCCAGGAGAACCAGATGTGCGCAGGCATGATAGATCTGAAGAAGGTGATGACTAGGATCACGGAACTGGAGGAAGAACTCAAGGCTACACGTGAAGATTATGAGGAGGAAATCGTCGTACTAGTGGAGAAGAATGATGATTTGGTATGGAAGCTAGGAGTATTCATGGGAGACCCCGCACCAGGAGGAGAAGACGAAGAACCCAAGGAGGTTCGTCCGGAGGACTACATCATCATCGACGACACCGACTCGGACCCCGACGATAGCAATGATGACTACGAAGATGAAGCTGGAACAAGCATCATGGAGTCTTCGACCGATCAATATTTTTAGTAGACCACCACATCAGTAGTAGTATTCCACCATGTATATAGTATAGTCCGAGCACTTTTGTAACGATAGTTAGGTCGATTGTATGCCCTTGCTTGATTGATTGAGTGAAATGATTGTGTTTGTCTCATGTGCATATGGGTAGTGTTTTTCTCATTAGACCTCATTCTATTCTATTCTCTTCCCTCTAAACCCATCAGATGCCTCCGAGATGTGACCCTGGATTTACTTTCCCACCGGATCTCACTCAGTTGATCCAGCAACAGAATACCCTAATGCAGTTGTTAGTTCAGAACCAAGGCAACAACAACAACAACAACCCACCGCCACCACCACCAGTTGACAACTTAGCCCGCTTTCTGAGGTTGCAACCGCCGGTGTTTTCCAGTAGCACCGAGCCGATAGTGGCAGATGATTGGCTCCGCGGGATTGGAAGGGAGTTAACCACTGCTGGATTTACAGATGCTGAGAAGGTGCGTTTTGCCGCACATCAGTTGGATGGACCAGCAGCCTCATGGTGGAATAATACATAGTCACCTATCCTATAGCCACTGTTACATGGGACCAGTTTCAGCAAGCTTTCCGTACAGCCCATGTCTCAACTGGAGCTATGAGTATGAAGAAGCGTGAGTTTCGCAACTAACGCCAGGGAAACCGTACTGTGGCTCAGTACGCGGATGAGTTTAGCAAGTTATCTCACTATGCCCCTGACGATGTGGCCACAGATCCCGCAAAGCAGGAGAAGTTTATGGAAGGGTGAATGATGAGATGAGCATGCAGTTAATGGTGGCAACATTCACCAACTATCAGGAGTTGGTAGATAAGGCTCTTATGATTGAAGGGAAGCAGCAGCAGATTGAGAGCTGTAAGAGGAAGTATGGACAAGGAAGGTATAATTCAGGAGCTCAGCAGAAGCCTTGCCTAACCCCGAACTCAGGAGTACTTGTTCATAACCATGGAGGCCACACCCACAATGGAGGAAGTACCCATAATCATACTGGCCCAAGGAATGGGAATGGGAATGGAGCAAGCAACAATCAGAACCGTTCCAATCCAGCCACACCCGCCAAGAGAGACCTAAGCCACGTTACTTGTTTCAAGTGCGGGAAGACTGGACACTATGCCATGGAGTGCCCTGAACCGAAGAATGGAAACGGTAATGGGAGCGCTGGAAAAAAGCCCAATCCATTCAACAAAGGACAAGTGAACCATGTTAACGTGGAGGAGGTTGAAGAGCAGCCAGACACGATTATTGGTTAGTTTTTGGTTAAGTCTTTTACCGCCCTTGTTCTTTCTGATACTGGTGCATCGCATTCATACACATCAAGGGGATTCGTGGATAAGTTTAAACTACCAACCCAAACCCTTAGGACCCCTCTGTTAGTGAGTTCACCTGGAGCAGAGTATATTGTTGGGATCTACGGTAGGGTGCCTCGACTGCAAATTAAAATTTCCTACGCGCAGAACAACCAAGAACATGCTACAGGAGATGGATCACAGTTCGTTACCACTAGACGCGCAGTGCCGTGCAGCGGAAGAAGAGTTGGGGCAGCGCGTCCGTGTGGATCGTCTTCTCCTCGTCCGATCTCCCTTGTACAACCGGTGGTCGGTTCCCACGTACAGGTTCGCGGGAGCGGCGCAAGTGCACCGCCTCTAATGGTATCCACACATGCAGGAGGAACGTCGTGCGACGGACTGCTAGGTCTGATCACACAACCGGCGGCGAGTGGAGGTGTCTATTCGCAACACATGCAAACCCTAGTGACAACGCCAAAGCGATCAACCGCGTGAGTGTGCGGCACCTCCACTACATATAGGCGTCCGTCGCGGGCTCAACACTTGGGCCTCGCACGGACCCTAAAGCCCATAAGTCTACTCGGCCACAATCCTAATACAGTTCAGATCACATCCGACCAGTGTCCTCGGATCCGACCTCAAAGGTTCCTTCCCTTAAGCGCGCGACCCCTTAGGTTCAAGTCGGCTTGGTCGCAGTTCGGATCACCTCTGAACTGCACGGTTGGTAGCGGCCCCTAGCAAGGCATGCCGAACACCAAGCAGACTATGAAGCTGGTTAGCGAACCTGTACATCACACTTCCATTCCTTTTGCCACACGATATATGTTGTCGAGCTCAAGGCGAGTCTGTCATCCTTGTGCTAGCCCGACCTCTTTATCGTTCCAGTGATGCCGACTACTATCCGGATTATCTCATAATTCTTGTCGCATGGCCTTGCTTATCCTGGTCAGATCACACGAGGGGCCCAGAGTATATCTCTCCTGGTCGGAGGGGCAAATCCCATCTTGCTCGACCACGTCTCGCAACATGGTTCTGGACAAACCCGAAACCTACCTTTATAACTACCTAGTTACGGAGTAGCGCTTGGTCGGCCCAAAGCAAGTCTGTCACCATCCCGAGTACACACGTCAGCTCAGGTCTTAGGACATAGAATATATGTTGTACTAGAGACTCACATATGCCATATCGTTGCATCTCATAGTTGGGTCTGTCCGACTCAGACCTTATCTCGACTCGAATCCAACTACGTCGAATCCGACCAGATCCTTCCAAGTTCATATTATCTGCTTAGCATCTAATGCTCCATGGCTAGTGAGACCAAGCCATCGACCGTGTCATATGCTAGTCTAGTTGGTTGCGCGTCCACACAGCCCTTTCGACTAGGGACCTTTTAGGACAGTCATCATACAATGCATAGTCCCACAAACAAGTCATGTACTTACTGATACACATCATTGATAATGTCCAAGGACTATCTTTATTCATAAACGCATAGGAAATATCATCATACATGATTGCCTCTAGGGCATATCTCCAACAGTCTCCCTCTTGCACTAGAGTCAATCAAATAGACATTGAATGCCCATAGCTCTAACGTGCCCCTCATGCTTGGGTTGTGGAAGTGGCTTAGTCAATGGATCCGCAAAATTTGCATCCGTGTGAATTTTGCATAACTCTACATCACCACTCTTTACGATCGTTCGTATCAGGTGATATTTCCGATCTATGTGTCTTACCTTGTGGTGATTCCTCGGCTCCTTGGCTTGTGCGATGGCACCAGAATTATCACAATAAAGGTCCAATGGTTTTACCGAGGCTGGGAAAATACCAAGATCATCCAGAAAGTTCCGGATCCAAACACCTTCCTTTGCAGCTTCACAAGCTGCAATGTATTCGGCTTCTGTAGTAGAATCGGCCACCGTATCTTGCTTGGAACTCATCCAGCTCACTGCTCCTCCGTTCATGACGTACACGAATCCGGACTGTGATCGACAATCATCTCTGTCAGTTTGGAAATTAGCATCAGCGTAACCCCTTACGACGAGCTCTTCCTCACCTCCATAAACTAGGAACATCTCTTTAGTCCTTTTCAGGTACTTCAAAATAGTCTTTACCGCTGCCGAGTGACTCTCACCTGGGTTGGCCTAGTATCTACTTGTTAGGCTTATTGCAAAAGCAACACCGGGCCGCGTACATATCATGGCATACATGATGGATCCGATTGCCGAGGCATATGGAATCCTACTCATCCTACTTCGCTCATCAGATGTCGAAGGACTCCGAGTCTCGCTTAGCCTTATACCATGTGAGAGTGGCAAGAACCCTTTGTTTGCCTCACTCATGTTGAACCGCTTCAACACTTTATCTATGTATGTGCTCTGGCTTAAGCCGAGCAGCCTCCTTGATCTATCTCTATAGATCTTAATGCCTAAAATGTACATTGCCTCACCAAGGTCCTTCATCAAAAACTTCCCATTCAATGACTCCTTGACCGAGTTCAGCATCGAAATATCATTTCCGATCAGTAGTATGTGATGACCCACAAGTATAGGGGATCTATCATAGTCCTTTTGATAAGTAAGAGTGTCGAACCCAACGAGGAGCAGAAGAAAATGATAAGCGGTTTTCAGCAAGGTATTCTCTACAAGTACTGAAATAAGTGGTAACAGATAGTTTTGTGATAAGATAAATTGTAGCGAGCAACAAGTAACAAAAGTAAATAAAGTGCAGCAAGGTGGCCCAATCCTTTTTGTAGCAAAGGACAAGCCGGAACAAACTCTTATAATAGGAAAAGCACTCCCGAGGACACATGGGAATATCGTTAAGCTAGTTTTCATCACGTTCATATGATTCATGTTCGATACTTTGATAATTTGATATGTGGGTGGACCGGTGCTTGGGTGATGTTCTTACTTGAACAAAATCCCACTTATGATTAACCTCTATTGCAAGCATCCGCAACTACAACAAAAGTATTAAGGTAAACCTAACCATAGCATGGAACATGTGGATCCAAATCAGTCCCTTACGAAGCAACGCATAAACTAGGGTTTAAGCTTCTGTCACTCTAGCAACCCATCATCTACTTATTACTTCCCAATGCCTTCCTCTAGGCCCAGATAATGGTGAAGTGTTATGTAGTCGATGTTCACATAACACCACTAGAGGCTAGACAACATACATCTTATCAAAATATCAAACAAATACCAAATTCACATAACTACTAATAGCAAGACTTCTCCCTTGTCCTCAGGAACAAATGTAATTACTCACAAAGCATATTCATGTTCATAATCAGAGGGGTAATAATATGCATATAGGATCTGAACATATGATCTTCCACCAAATAAACCAACTAGCATCAACTACAAGGAGTAATCAACACTACTAGCAACCTACTAGCACCAATCCCGGACTTTGAGACAGAATTGGATACAAGAGATGAACTAGGGTTTGGAGATGAGATGGTGCTGGTGAAGATGTTGATGGAGATTTCCCTCTCCCGATGAGAGGAGCGTTGGTGATGACGATGGTGATGATTTCCCCCTCCCAGAGGGAAGTATCCCCGGCAGAACAGCTCTGCTGGAGCTCTAGATTGGTTCCGCCAAGGTTCCGCCTCGTGGCGGCGGAGTCTCGTCCCGAAAAGTTCCTTCTGGTTTTTTTCTCATCGAAATACTTCATATAGCAGAAGATGGACGTCGGAGAGCCACCAGGGGGCCCACAAGGTAGGAGGGGGCGCCCCCACCCTCGTGAGCAGGGTGTGGGCCCCTGGCCTTCATCTTTGGTGAGGATTTTTCTTTATTTATTTTAAGATGTTCCGTGGAGTTTCAGGACTTTTGGAGTTGCACAGAATAGGTCTCTAATATTTGCTCCTTTTCCAGCCCAAAATTCCAGCTGTCGGCATTCTCCCTCCTTATGTAAACCTTGTAAAATAATAGAGAATAGCCATAAGTATTGTGACATAAAGTGAAATAATAGTCCATAATGCAATAAATATCGATATAAAAGCATGATGCAAAATGGACGTATCAGTATGTCATCCACATACAAGATCAAAAACACTATCGAGCTCCCACTTAACTTCTTGTATAGACAAGAGTCCTCTTCGCTTTTGATGAAGCCGAAACTAGTGACGACCTCATCAAAACGAATGTTCCAGCTCCGAGATGCTTGCCTCAACCCATAAATGGATCTCTTGAGCTTGCATACCTTACTAGTGCTAGTCAGATCGACAAAACCCTCGGGCTGTATCATATACACGTCCTCGGTTAAATTTCCATGAAGGAAAGCCGTCTTGACATCCATCTGCCATATCTCGTAATCGAAATATGCAGCTATAGCTAGTATGGTCCTCACCGACTTCAGCATCGCTATGGGCGAGTAAGTCTCATCGTAGTCAATTCCTTGAACTTGTCCATAACCCTTAGCGACAAGCCGAGCTTTGTGGATCTGAACATTTCCATCCACATCGGTTTTCTTCTTAAAGACCCATTTGCAACCAATGGCCCTTACGCCAGGCGGCGGATCAACCAAGTCCCAAACTTGATTCTCATCCATGGACTTTAACTCGGATCTCATGGCCTCCAGCCATGCCTCGGAATCTAGGCTCACCATCGCTTCCGCATATGTGACCGGCCCGTCGCTTTCTAGCAACAATACATCACGCACTCTCCGCAATCTTTCCAACCTCCGTGGTTCCGGTGCCGCTTCCACTACGGGTTCCCTGACTGACTCCGGTATGATCTCATCACCAGCCGAGTCGTCCCCGAGTGGTCCTCGAATTTCTTCGAGTCGGACCGTCCTCCCACTGGCCTCCCGATTGAGAAACTCTTTCTCAAGGAAAACCCTGTTCCGAGCAACAAACACTTTGTTCTCTTCCCGGTTGTAGAAGTTATATCCCAAGGTTTCCCTCAGATATCCCACGAATATGCATTTATCCGACTTGGGTGTAACCTTGTCTGACATAAGTTTCTTGACAAATGCTTCACAACCCCAAATCTTTAGAAAAGACAAATTGGGACTCTTCCCGGTCCACATCTCATGTGGTGTCTTGTCTACGGATTTTGATGGTACCCTGTTAAGTGTGAAAGCTGCAGTTTCTAGAGCGTATCCCTAGAATGACAAGGGTAAATCCGACTTGCTCATCATAGATCGAACCATGTCCAACAAGGTGCAATTCCTCCGTTCTGATACACCAGTTCTCTATGGCATACCCGGAGGTGTGAGCTGAGGTACTATACCTCTGCTTTTCAGATGATCATCAAACTCCTGGCTCATGTACTCACCTCCACGATCAGATCGCAGAAGTTTTATAGTCTTGCCAAGCTGATTCTCCACGTCGTTTTGAAACTCTTTGAACTTTTCAAAAGTCTCTGATTTGTGCCTCATCAAATAGATATATCCATATCTACTCAAGTCGTCGGTAAAAGTCACGAAGTACTGATAGCCACCTCTGGCAGTTGTGCTCATTGGTCCACACACATCACTGTGTATTAGTTCCAACAGCTCGGATGCCCTCTCACAACTCTTTGTGAAAGGAGACTTAGTCATCTTGCCGAGCAAGCATGATTCGCATGTCTCGAACGACCCAAAGTCGATCGAAGTTAGGAGTCCATCATCATTGAGCTTCTTCATGCGTTTCAGACTAATGTGTCCAAGCCGGTAATGCCAGAAGTATGTCAGATTTATCTCATTGGGCTTATGCCTCTTGACATTCACGTTATAGACCGGTTCCTGTTCTAGATTCAATATAAATAACCCATCAACAATGGGTGCATAGCCGTGGAACATACCATTCAAATAAATCGAACAACCATTGTCCTTTAAATTGAATTCATAACCCTGACTCATCAAGCATGAGGCAGAAATAATGTTCCGACTAAGTGCATGAATGTAATAACAATTATTCAATTCCAAAATAAATCCAGAAGGAAGCTGGAGCTGCATCGTGCCGACCTCCAACGCAGCAACTCTTGCTTTGTTGCCGACCCTGATGTCAATCTCCCCTTGTGCCACATGCCTAGTTCTTACCAGCCCCTGCATCGAGTTGCAAATATGAACAACCGATCCAGTATCAAATACCCAAGAGCTACTAGGTATGTCAGCAAGGTAAATGTCTATAACATATGCAACAAGTGTACCTTTGCATAAAGCAGCATTCCTGGCCTTCTTGCCATGCTCTGCAAGCCACTTGCTACAGTTCCTATTCCAGTGACCAGTTTCCTTGCAATGATAGCAAATGGTCTTTGAGTCCAGTCCAGACTTTGGCGCAGCGGCGGAGGTTACCATCTCCGTGCCCTTTGCCTTAGCCTTCTTCTTAGACCAACTCTTCTTTAACTTAGCCGATTTCTGCACCATCAACACTTGATGCGTGCCTTTCTTAATATCCTGCTCTGCCTCTTTGAGCATCCCATGCAATTCAGTGAGCTTCTTATCCATGCCATGCATATGATAGTTCGAGATGAACGTCCCATAGCTGGGCGGAAGAGAACCCAGAACTGCATCAGTAGCCAGCTCATCCAAGAGCGGGAAGCCCAACCGATCCAAAGATTGCACATATCCGATCATCTTGATCACATGCGGGCTTAGTGGATCACCTTCCTTCAGCTTACAATCCATCAAGGATCGCCAGACATTGAACCTTTCGGTCCTAGCCTGCACCTGAAACATGCTCTTGAGACTCTTGATCATATCAAAATCCCCAACGTCTTCGAAATGCTGCTGCAAATCGGGCTCCATACAAGCCAGCATGAGGCAGCTGATCTTGTTTGATTCATCAACGAGTTTCTGGTAGGCATTCTTGGTTGTGGTACTAGCATTATCGGCAGGTTCCTCTGGAAGCGGATCCTCTAGAACATGTTCCTTTTTATCATGCTTGAGAACAATTCTCAAATTTCTATACCAAGTAGTAAAGTTTGTTCCATTCAGTTCATCCTTTTCCAGAATTGATTTCAATGCAAAGTTGGGTTGAGCAGGTGGTGCCATTGATCTACAACATAAAATATGCAATCACTAAGCAGTGTGTTTATGTAGAGTAATTCTAGCCTTAATCAGAAATACTCCCACTGAAGTCAGCATCCCTCCGCAAACTATCAGTGATTCAGGATCCGACTAGCACATGCGACTAGTGAGCTTTAGCATCACTGCTAGACAACATGCCTATCCGGTAAGCAACTCCTTGCTAATCGTATCTCTATACGACTCCTGTCGGTCGGGTAGGTATCTCATACCCGGCTCCCGACCTCTTTTGCCACAAGGCCCAAAACCGTTTTGATAGCCTTGTCAAGTCAACCTAATGCAGTGCATGTCCGTGTCCGACACGAACCCTTCAGTTCAAGAACACCTAGCAGCACCCCAATTTTATGAGCCCACTACTAGACGTACTTGACGTGCGAAGGTGCAACATCGGGGATGACAATTCACTTCATATTCATGAGGGATCTTTCTACCATTCTAACATGCATAGAAAAACAAGGAGGCATAACAATCACAAATAAACACATATTGTGAAATAGTATGGCTCCTTCATGGATGTTCTTCCAGGTTGGCTCCGACTCCGATGACCATCTAGGAACTCCATCTTGTTTGTCACGCCGGGATGCCAAGCCATCAACCTGATCTCTATTATCCAACTACTACAACTAGTAATGAATTTTACATAGAGTCACAGGTCGACACGCAGGTCGTTATACAATATAATGACAGCACTTTGGCTCCTGCCGAATGACAAACATGACACGCATGCCATGTATAATTTACACACATGCATCACATACACATGAGCCATACTATTCACATCAAACCCTGCAAAATAAAGTTATGCATAGAATCACATTCTACCGGTTTGAGTGATCGTGTACGAAATACAAGGCGCTACCAATTTGGATTTATGTTTCACTGTTAACCCCGATGGCGGATAACCGACCGGTAGGGGTAGATCGTGTCACGACCTCATCGATCCCAATCAACAGAAAACACAGCCACATCGATCCCCATGTGCAGTTGATCTCATCAATCGTGCACATAGCTAATCTTGTCAATGACAACGGATCTCATCTATTGCCTCCACATATCTAATATGCATACGATCTGAATCCAAATCCTGTAGCAGAGGCTTTGATACCACTGTTGGGATCTATGGTAGGGTGCGTCGACTGCAAATTAAAATTTCCTATGCGCAGAACAACCAAGAACATGCTACCGGAGATGGATCACAGTTCGTTACCACTAGACGCGCAGTGCCGTGCAGCGGAAGAAGAGTTGGGGCAGCGCGTCCGTGTGGATCATCTTCTCCTTGTCCGATCTCCCTTGTACAACCGATGGTCGGTTCCCACGTACAGGTTCGCCGGAGCAGCGCAACTGCACCGCCTCTAACGGTATCCACGCGTGCAGGAGGAACGTCGTGCGGCGGACTGCTAGGTCCGATCACACAACCGGCGGCGAGTGGAGGTGTCTATTCGCAACACATGCAAACCCTAGTGACAGCGCCGAAGCAATCTGCCGCGTGAGTGTGCGGCACCTCCACTACATATAGGTGTCCGTCGTGGGCTCAACACTTGGGCCTCGCACGGACCCTAAAGCCCGTAAGTCTACTCGGCCACAATCCGAATACAGTTCGGATCACATCCGACCAGTGTCCTCGGATCCGACCTCATAGGTTCCTTCCCTTAAGCGCGCGACCCCTTAGGTTCAAGTCGGCTTGGTCGCAGTTTGGATCACCTCCGAACTGTACGGTTGGTAGCGGCCTCTAGCAAGGCATGCCGAACACCAAGCAGACTATGAAGCTGGCTAGCGAACATGTACATCACACTTCCATTCCTTTTGTCACACGATATATGTTGTCGAGCTCAAGGCGAGTCTGTCATCCTTGTGCTAGCCCGACCTCTTTCTCGTTCCAGTGATGCCGACCACTATTCGGATTATCTCATAATCCTTGTCGCATGGCCATGCTTATCCTGGTCGGATCACACGAGGGGCCCAGAGTATATCTCTCCTGGTCGGAGGGGCAAATCCCATCTTGCTCGACCACGTCTCGCAGCATGGTTCTGGACAAACCCGAAACCTACCTTTATAACTACCCAGTTACGGAGTAGCGTTTGGTCGGCCCAAAGCAAGTCTGTCACCATCCCGAGTACATGCATCAGCTCAGGTCTTAGGACATAGAACATATGTTGTACTAGAGACTCATAGATGACATATCGATGCATCTCATAGTTGGGTCTGTCCGACTCGGACCTTATCTCGAGTCGAATTCGACTACGTCGAATCCAACTACGTCGAATCCGACCAGATCCTTCCAAGTCCATATTATCCGGTTAGCATCCAATGCTCCATGGCTAGTGAGACCAAGCCATCGACCGTGTCATATGCTAGTCTAGTTGGCTGCGCGTCCACACAGCCCTTTCGACTAGGGACCTTTTAGGACAGTCATCATACAATGCATAGTCCCACAAACAAGTCACGTACTTGCTGATACACATCATTGATAATGTCCAAGGACTATCTTTATTCATAAACACATAGGAAATATCATCATACATGATTGCCTCTAGGGCATATCTCCAACATATATGGCTAGTCGATGGTGCGACCAAATACCCTTAACCATTGGTAGCCATGTTTTCCTGTCCGACCTAATAATCTTGGAGTCACAAGGATTGGATGTGATATTAGGGATGGACTGGATGTCAAAGTATGGAGGAAGCATTGACTGTGTTAGTAAGTCAATTTGTCTCACCACCCCTGAGGGGAAAAGGATTAAGTATGTATCTAGGCATGCGCCTAGGAGTAGCCAAGTGGATACCCTCACGGGAATTGTTCAGGAGGAAGTTCCTGTAGTGAAGGATTACCCGGATGTTTTTCCAGAGGAGTTACCAGGCAAGGCCAATGTCGTAGCAGACGCTTTGAGCCAAAAGAGTTATGCTAATACCCTAGTGAGCACGGAATTGCCAAAGGAGTTAGCAGATGATCTCAGGGGACTTTGATTGGAGATTGTTCCTAGAGGTTTTGTTGCAACAATGGAAGTTCAGTCGACATTGTTAGGAAAGATTCGAGAAGCTCAGAAGGATGACAAAGAGATTGTTGAGATAAAGGAGAGAATGGGCAAAGGAAAGGCCAAAGGTTTTCGTGAGGATGAGCACGACACCTTATGGTTTGAGGACCATTTTTATGTGCCCAATAATACAGAGATCAGGAAGTTAATACTTCAGGAGGCTCATGACTCACCATACTCGATACACCCCAGAAACACCAAGATGTATTTGGATTTGAAGGAACGTTTCTGGAAGACTGGTATGAAGAAGGATATTGCCGAGTATGTAGCCGTATGTGATGTATGCAGAGAGTGAAGGCTGAGCATCAAAAGCCAGCAGGATTGTTACAACCTATGCCGATCACCGAATGGAAGTGGGATAAACTTGGCATGGATTTTATCACCGGATTACCCAGGACCAAATCAGGATATGATTCTATATGGCTAGTAGTTGATCGCTTGACCAAAGTGGCTCACTTTATCCCAGTGAAGACCACCTATACAAGTGCGAAGTTGGCCAAGATATACATGACCAGGATCGTATGTCTGCATGGAGTTCCAAGGACAATTGTATCGGATAGAGGAACACAGTTTACCTCAAAGTTTTGGCATCAGCTGCACCAGACTTTGGGAACGAGATTGGAGTTCAGTACAGCATTCCACCCGTAGACGGATGGACAGACCGAGAGAGTCAACCAGATTCTGGAGGATATGTTGAGAGCCTATGCGCTAGATTATGGATCTAGTTGGGATGACAATTTGCCCTACGCGGAGTTCTCATACAACAATAGCTATCAAGCCAGTTTGAAGATGGCACCTTTCGAAGCCCTTTATGGATGGAGGTGCAGAACACCGTTGATGTGGGATGAAGTTGGAGACCGACAGTTGTTTGGACCAGATTTGATCAAGGAGTCTAAAGAAAAGGTTAAGTTGATCCGAGATAGATTAAAGGTAGCTCAGTCCAGACAGAAGAGTTATGCAGATTCGGAATGCAAGGAAATAACCTATGAAATCGGAGATAGAGCATATCTGCGAGTGTCACCCCTATGAGGAGTGAACTGTTTTGGAGTTAAGGGAAAGTTAGCCCCGAGATTTGTAGGACCGTATCGAATTTTGGGGCGTATGGGAGAAGTTGCCTACAAGTTGGAGTTACCTGAAGGACTGTCAGGAGTTCACGATGTGTTTCATGTTTCATAGCTGAAGAAGTGCCATGCTGAGATGGCCGATATACCGCTAAGAGATACAGTGCCCTTGGAGGTGATTCAGTTGGACAGTGATCTGACCTATGAGGAGAAGCCAGTCAGGATTCTTGAATTTGCCAGCCGAGTCACCCGCATCAAGGTTATCAAGTTTTGCAAAGTACAGTGGAGCCACCATACAGAGGATGAAGCCACCTAGGAACGAGAGGATGATCTTCGCAAAGACCACCCACACCTATTTTCTAGCCAACCCGAATCTCGAGGGCGAGATTCATCTTAAGGGGGTAGGTTTGTAACATCCCAAATTTTCAATTTGGAATGTTATACATAGCTCATTCCAGCATATCATATTTTGCTGCATTTTGTTTCACGATCCTCGAAATCCTAAGCAACTCAAGGACCCTCAAAGAGAGTTGGGGATTTCCTAGTTTTCATATTTGAGTTTTATCAAATATTGAAACGAGAATTTTAGTTTTAATTATTTTTCTCTCCGAAAATATTTCATATTAAAATATATGAGAGGAGATAATATGACTTCTCCAAAATAAATGAAATATTGGAGGAAAAATATTAAAATAAAATATTTAATTTTATTCAGAGTTTATTGCTATTTTATTTGAATTAGAAAAATTGCACGTTTTTCAAAGTTACATTTTAGGGCCAAGAAAATGTTCATCTTGTTCTAAATATTTTATTAAGACGGTGAAAATTTGTTTTGGCATTTTTAGATTTTTATTCTATTTTCTAGGATTTATTTTAGTTTTGGCGAAATTATTATTTTTTATTAAAAAAATCTCCAGCGCCCGACTGGGCCGGAGCCCAGCCGAGCCGACCCACCTCCCCGTGCCTCGTCTCCCTCTAGGAGACCGGGAGGCCGCCGCCGCCCGAAGCCGAGTCCGGCTGGGACTCTCCCGCGCCGCCTTGCCCCTCCCCCAAGCAAGCCCCCCTCCTTTTATAGCGCCGCCCCGCACCCCGCCGCCTGCCGCGCCCCGCCGCCGCATGCCGCACCACCCGCCGCCCCGCAGCCCCACCCGGACCCCGCGGAGACCGCCAGACCTCGCCGGAGCCCCGCCAAGGTAGTCGCCTCGCCGCCGCCGGTTTTGAGAGAAAAACCGATCCGTTTTTTAGAAAACCCTAGGTTTTTTAGAATAGATCGGTTTTATTTTTTTCTGGTTTAGTTTATTTAGCGGACGTTCGTCTGTACGTTCGTTTTAACGAACGGTGTTCACTCGTTAGCCACAGACAGCGAACGTTCGTTCGTTAGCCTGTTCGTCAGTTTTTCTTTTTCTCAGATTTTCCACGATTATTTTCAATCGCGATTTCTGATCCGATTTTCGTTTTAGTTTATCTTTTCGCTCGTTTATCGAAATCAGGTGATTCAAGCGCCTAGATCTTCGTCTCAAAACCCTCTTTCTGTTTAACCAACTTGAACAAGATTTTGGTACTGTAAAATTTGACTTAGGTCCATATTAGTAATCGGATCTTGTTTCTTTCGCAGTTTGAGTTTCGTTGCTCCGTTTGATTTGATTCTTTTTGCAAACCGGAGTTCTTAAGTTGAACTTTCTGGTTAGATCTTCTTATTTGAGTTTTATCCGTGTTTGTTTGCTTGATTGCTTATGCATTCTATTGTTTGTTTGCGATAGAACACCCGGAGTGTGAAGCGTGCTATTACGAGTCTCTAGGTTTTGCGGATCATCAGCAAGGCAAGTAACACTTTGATCATACTCTTTTCATACCCAGTTTTTATGCATTAGCTCCAATCCTCAAACATTGCATGATTAGGATGTGTTTAACATGTGGGATGGGAAGTAGTTGATGAGGTAGAACCTATTGCCCTGTTATTATCAAACCCTTGGGAGTTACTTCTACGTATTGCTTATATTGCTATGCTATGCTCGTAGACGTGGTTTGGGCGAGTGAATCCATGACATATGTGAGGTTATTAATTAATGGTTCAACTTAAGGTGGCAAATTAAATACACATCTGGGTGGATTGTTTGTTGGGCACCTGGAGAATCCAGTGTTGTCCTAGGATATCCCGGAGTACCCGTGTGATAATCCTAAGGTCCACCACCCAGGCTCAAAGGGAACTGAGATATTTCATGCTAGAAACTTCCATGTGCAGACACAAGCTATTATGGGCTCTAGCATAGTTGAGTAAGTTGCGTGAAGCTCTTGAAGAGGTGGATCAGCAGGTAGAGGGATGTAGGTTGGTATGGTCTGCCCGGAGTAAGGAGTTAATGCTTCTGAAAGACTGTGTCTCGGTCATCCGTTTCTCAAACACCCGGCAGTGCGAGAAATCCAACGGAGGAGATAGGGTCTTGTGGGGAAAAGTGTGCAAACCTCTGTAGAGTGTATAAACTAATCATGGTTAGCCATGTCCCCGGTTATGGACAAATCTTGAGTATCTAGTACTTGGATTATCATATGTATCTCATCACTCTAAATAAATATTGTTGGGTTGATAATTAATTTTAATTGGGATTAAATTGGAGGAACCTTCTCAATGATGTTTCAACTACCATGATAGTTAAATAAAATCTATTCCTTTGCTATAGGGAAAAATTGGCTTTTCGCAAAACTATAACCATAGAGATTTCCACCAGCCAAATATGCATGTAGTGATAGCATTATCCTGTTCTTGCTCTACTGTGTTACATTGCCAGCATATTCCATGTGCTGACCCATTTTCGGGCTGCAACGTATTATGTTGCAGACTTTTCAGACGAGGAGTAAGGTTCGTTAGGTCGTTGCCGTGCAGCTCAACTATGTCGTTGGAGTTGATGGACTCACTTTATCTTCCAAGACTTCCGCTGTTATCGTATTAGATGGCCTTAAGCCATATTTATTGTAATAAGTTCTCTTTTGAGACATTCAATGTAATAAGTGTATGATTGCTACTCTGTTATAAATCCTCGAGTACTATGTGTGTCAGCATTACCGATCCAGGGATGGCACTGAAACACAGAGACTTGACCGTTTGAGGTCGGGTCGCTACATCAACTATGGCGAAGCCCAAGGAACTGTTAGCAGATCGACGACAACCAGAGCAGATCGTTAATAGAACCTTATGAAAAGTGACACCATGCCATCGATGAATTGAACCGAAGCAACACTGGAGGGAAGCATAGCAGGAACATCAACCCTCACAATCACATGTGATCTCGATTGCAACCTGCATCTACTCATATAATTGCTTGCTACTTGTGAGCTATGTTGGGATTTCCTCGAACAGGAGAGGAGGATGCGATACAATAGAGATAAGCATTTTCCCTCAGTTAAGAACCAAGTTTATCAATCCAGTAGGAGACCCACACAGAACCTCGTTAGCAACACATGCACACACAAAAGCAAGTACTTGCACCCAATGTGAAAAGGGGGTTGTCAATCCCCTTGGCGGTTATTTGCAAGGACCAGATCACGTAGTGGTAGATAGATAAAGTAAATTAAAATAATAATTAAAGGAAATAAAATTGCATCAAGGTATTTTTAGATTTTATATGTGATAAAAGTAGACCCTGTGGCCATAGTTTTCACTAGAGGCTTCTATCCCAAACACAAAGCATATGGTGGGTAAACAAATTGTTGTTGGGCAATTGATAGAAAGCGCATAGTTATGACGATATTCAAGGCAATGGTCATGTATATAGGTATCACGTCTGAGACAAGTATATCGACTCTTGCCCGCATCTACTACTATTACCTCACCCATCGACCGTTGTCCAACATGCATCTAGGGTATTAAGCTATAAAAACGGAGTAGCGCCTTAAGCAAGATGACATGATGTAGTCAAAGTAAACCCAAAAAATATGAATAAAACCCATCATTTTATCCTTAATGGCAACAATACAAATATGTGTCATGTCCCTTTATGTCACTTGGATTGAGCACTGCAATATTGAACCCATCACAAAGCACCTCTGCCATTGCAAGATAAATCAATCTAGTTGGCCAAACCAAAAGGATAGATCAGAGAGAAATACAAAGCTATAATAATCATGCATAAAATAATTCAAAGAAGACTCAATTAGTATTCATGAATAATATGATCATAAACCCAAAATTAATCGGATCCCAACAAACACACCGCAAAAGAAGATTACATCGAATAGAACTCCAAGAAGATCGAGTTGAACATTGTATTGATGATCAAAGAGAAAGAAGAAGCCATCTAGCTACTAGGTATGGACCCATATGTCTGTGGTGAACTACTCATGCATCATCGGAAGGGAAACAAGGATGATGTAGAAGCCCTCCGTGATTGATTCCCCCTCCGGTAGAGTACCGAAGAATGCCTCCAGATGGGATCTTAGAAGAACAGAAACTTGCAGAGGTGGAAAAAGTGTTTCGGGTGGCTCTCAGGTGTATTGGGAATATTCGAGAATTTATAGAGGTGGAATTAGGTCAAGATGTGCCACGAGGGGCCCACAAGCCCATGGGCGCGCCCGGTGAGCTTGCCACTCCCTCGTGGCTCGTCTGGTCTTCTCCCAAACCTTCTAGGGTCTCTCTTGGTCTAGAAAAAATCGTCGAAAGGTTTCGCAGCGTTTGGACTCCATTTGGTACTGATTTCCTGAAAAGGCAAAAAACAACAACTGGCACTGGGCACTAGGTTAATAGGTTAGTCCCAAAAAATGATATATAATTGCATATAAAACATCTAAGATTGATACTATAATAGCATAGAACAATCACAAATTATACATATGTTGGAGACGTATCAAGCATCCCCAAGCTTAATTCCTGCTCGTCCTCGAGTAGGCAAATGATAAAAACAGAATTTTTGATGTGGAATGCTACCTAACATGTCTATCATGTAATATTTATTTTATGGTATAGATCTGAATGATTCAAAGCAATAGTCTATAATTTGGCAGAAAGACATCAATACTTAGTCATACTAAAAAACAATCATGTCTTTCAAAATAAAAATGCTAAGAACGCTATCCCTACGAAATCATATAGCCTTGTCATGCTCCATCTTCTTAACACAAAGTATACATCATGCACTACCCTAGTGTTAGCCAATCAATTGGTTCATACTTTTTAACATGCTTCAGATTTTTCAACCCCCACGCAATACATGAGTGTAAGCCATGGATATAGCACTATGGGTGGAACAAAGTATGGTGGTAGAGATTAATATGGAGAAGACAAAAAGGAAGAAAGTCTCACATCGACGCGGCTAATCTACGGGCTATGGAGATGCCCATCAATTGATGTCAACACAAGGAGTAGGGATTGCCATGCAACGGATACACTAAGAGCTATAAGTGTATGAAAGCTCAAACTGAAAACTAAGTGGGTGTGCATCCAACTTGCGTGCTCTAGAAGACCTCGAACATTTGAGGAAGCCCATCAGCGGAATATACAAGACAAGTTCTATAATGAAACATTCCCACTAGTATATGAAAGTGACTACATAGGAGGCTCTCTATATGAAAACATGGGACTACTTTGAAGAACAAGTGTGGAAAAGGATAGTAACATTGCTCCTTCTCTCCTTTTCTCTCTTTTCTTCTTTTTTCTTTTTTTCTCCTTTTTCTTTTTTGTGGGCTCTTTTTGGCCTATCTTTTTTCTCCCTTTTTTTATATTTCCTCACTAGGACAATGCTCTAATAATGACTAATGATGATCATCACACTTCTGTTTGCTTACAACTCAAAATTATAACTCGATACTAGAAAAAATATGACTCTATGAATGCCTTTGGAAGTGTGCCAGGATGTGCAATGATCTAGCGTAACATGTATAAAAATGATGAACGGTGCCTGAGCCACAAATACCATGTCAGCTACATGATCATGCAAAGCAATATGACAATGATAATGTGTGTCGTATAAACGGAACGGTGGAAGTTGCATGGCAGTATATCTAGGAATGGCTATGGAAATGCCATAATAGATAGGTATGGTGGCTGTTTTGAGGAAGATATAGGGAGGCTTATGTGTGATAGGGCGTATCATATCACGGGGTTTGGATGCACCGGCGAAGTTTGCACCGACTCTCGAGGTGAGAAAGGGCAATGCATGGTACCGAAGAGGCTAGCAAATTGTGGAAAGGGGAGAGTGTGTATAATCCATTGACTCACATTAGTCATAAAGAACTCACATACTTATTGCGAAAGTTTATAACACTCAAAGCAAAGTACTACCACGCACGCCCCTAGGGGGAGGTTGGTAGGAGTTAACCATCACACGCCCCCGACCTTCGCGCAAAGGAAGACACTTAATAATAAATCGTGCTCCAACTTCTTAGCATAACGGGAGACTATACGTGCATGCTTCAGGAATCCCAAACCTTAACACCAATATTCTTACTAAACCACAATTATTCACTAGTACAACCCACATATCACCATCTCTATATCTCAAAACTATTGCAAGGAATCAAACTTATCATACTCAGTGATCTATATTAGGACCAATTTCATAACCCGTGAACATTGCCATTACTATTTATTAGACTCTCAAAAAGATATAAGTGAAGCATGAGAGTGCAACTATTTCTTTAAAATATAACCACCACTATGCTCTAAAAGATATAAGTGAAGCACTAGAGCAACTGGCTAGCTCAAAAATATAAGTGAAGCACAAAGGGTATTAAACAAATCACAAATAAATGTGTGTCCCTCTCAAAAGGTGTGTGCAGCAAAGGGAAAACTAAAAACCAAACAATGCAAAGACTCATATAATACACGATGCTCCAAGCAAAACTCATATCATGTGATGAATAAAAATATAGCTCCAAGTAATTTATCGATGGATTTGTAGACGAAAGAGGGGATGCCATCCGGGGCATCCCCAAGCTTAGACGCTTGGGTCTCCTATAATATTACCTTGGGATGCCTTGGGCATCCCCAAGCTTAGGGTATTGCCACTCCTTACTCCTTCAGCCATCGTGATCTCACTTAAAATTTGAAAATTTTAGCACACAAAACTCAATAGAAAACTCGTGAGATCCGTTAGTTTAACAAGCAAATCATAAACTTTAGGTATTGTTATAAACCCATTATTGATGCAATATTGCCCTCTTGTGTTTTGGAGATTGTTGACAGAAACAGGCATGGACTGATTTGTTTGCTAGTGCATACAAAGAGAAATAGTCCATGCAGAACCAAAGAGAATGTTGTCTCCGGTGCCAAGTTCGAGGAACTTCACCAAAGAATATCTGCATTGTAGAGAAGAACGAGCTACATCTGTTGAAGACATGTAGGTGAGAAGATTGATGTGAAGGTGTTAACCCCTCGAAGATTTATTGCTGATGAGAAGCAATTGGTTCGGAGATTCTGTCCAAAGAACATTGACTGCATCAAATGGAAGTCGAAGACGAAGTGCAGACGTAGTATTCATTTCGTTGATCTTCTTTCATTTATTTGAGTCATAGGACCTCCATACTATTAAGAGGGGTATAGGTTCTCGAAGCTTAGATCTGCTGTGATGCTTAGCCCAAAACCTATGCGAGACTAAGAGAAATCTCTTTATGTTTTGAATGATTACCTGGCAGTAGTAGACATTGTTCTTCGTGTTGTAGGAGATATCTTTCGAACTGAGGAGTTAGCATTACTTGCTCCGCAAGGAATGTTACCGTTGTGCTCAATTTCCGACCGTTGGACTCGTGTTGTTCAGCCATTGGCTGCTCCACATGTCCAATTTGGTCATTTCCCTTCAGGGAAGGCTGTGGCTATAAATAGCCACCCTGCTCCAATGCTGCCTGTTGGCTGCTCCGCTTAAGATTTCGGAGAAGATTGATTGAGCATCCCCTCTCCGAGTGATTTGAGTTTAAGATCCACAGAGATAAAAATCAAGAGCCCAAAACTTAGACAGTGGCTGAGCATCAAGTCTAGACACTACAAAAAATACACTTCCGTGATAATACGTGTTTGTCATAGTAGGTCAGGTTTTCTGTCATGCATGTACATCAATGACGATTTTATGACAAAATCAAGATACTCATACTTGTGCTGTCATAGAAGTGTTCCATGACATTACCAAAATTATCATCACGGAAGTGTCCACTTCCATGACGATAAATCGCGCGTCATAGAAGTGCTTTCGTCAAGGGTGACTGATACGTGGCATCCATCGTAACGGGTCGCCGTTAAGCTATCAGGTCTGATTTTGGATCCGATAACCCGCTAACAGCCACGACCAATGCCGATTTTCCACGTGTAAAATTCTCATTGGCTGACAGAACCACATGTCAGCTCCGCGTTGGCACATGTGTCACTCATCCAATGGGCAAGATGCGCCTATGATATGTTGACACGTGGACCGGCCCAAAAGTGGCCCATAAAGATTAAATGGGCCGGTCCAACTAAAGGCCCATAAGATTTTGCGGACCATAATGGGCCGGCCCAACTAAAGGCCCATGAGATTTCACCGATCATAATGGGCCGGCCCAGCTAAAGGCCCACAAGATTTTGAGGACACTAGTGGGTCGGCCCGTTAACAGGCTGTCATGTTTTGGGCCAAATGTCGGCCCATATTTGATCCGGTCCATTAATAGCCTGCCATGTTCCGGGACTAGTAAAGGCCCATATGAGATCCGGCCCGTTAAAAAGCCTACCATGTTCTGGGCCAAATTACGGCCCAGATCAGATCCGGCCCTTTAAGAGGATTTGGGCTAAATTATGGCCCATATCAGATTTGGCCCGTCAACTGGACGCTATGCTTTTGGGCCCACTTACTAAAGGCCCATTTAGTAATTCAACCTGATATTAGTTTTGGCCTGTTAAAGGCCTGTTTAACATTTCGGCCCTATATTCATTTCGGCCTGTTAAAAGCTCGTCATATAGTTAGGCCTAACTACGACCCGGTTTGCATCCGGCCTCCTCACAGCCGATAATCTGATAGGTCCAAACAAGGACCGAGACAATTTTGGCCTGTTAACGTCCCATGATGTGATTGGCACAATCATGGGACGGGGTCTATTTCGGCCTGCTGCCGGCTCGTGAGCTGTTCGACATGTTTTAGGCCCAACCTACTTTTCAGCCTCCTAAAAGCCCATTGAGTTTTCTTGCCAAAATAGGGTCGGTGGTTTACTCGGCCTATTAAAGACCCAAATCTACTAGGGGGCCAGTTTAAATTTAGGCCTGTTAATGGACCAAGATGATTGGGCTCATGATGCGGATCATACATAGTGATTTGCATGACGACCCGATTATGTACCGTAATTTTATGGTTTGGCCGGTTTACTGCTAAGACAGAATATACATACAGTAAAATAACTACATCATCATGAATAAGAAAAAACATAGACTATACAATAAAGAAATTATGACATATTACATCCACTAGACATCAAAGTTTGCCACTATGATAATAAAGCACAAGCAGACAACAGATTACATACACTGGGCATCAAAGATCGCCACTAGTGCAAATAAACACGCCGACAAAATAATATACAAAACCGACAGCACTTCAATAGAGTTCAAGAAAGGTTAGCCCTGCTCGGGAGCTTCAGCGCAAGCAGCTGAGCAAGCTGATGAGACTGCGCTTGTTTGACACTTATATCCTCCTCATTCTGAAAGATAAACAAGCAGACATATGACAAGTTTTGCACATATAAGTATCAGTGCTGACAATTCATCACATTTCTTACTAACGAATAAAGTGACACGGTTTAAAATAGCATTCACACAATATGGTATTGTTCAGGTTAAGACATGGTAGGAAATGACATTGTGAAGGAGTTGGCAGCTTCACGACACCACTGGATTACATATCAAGAACTCATAAGTATCAATGGTTATTGTGATGTCAATTTATCCCATTTCAGATTGGCAAATAAAGAGACAATTTAAATAATAGTAGAATGATATGACATTGTTCATAGTTGAGACATTGCAGAATATGACATTATGCTGTAGTGGGTAGGTTCACCACACCACTGGATTAGGGATCAAGAACAGAAGCATACATGCAGTGCAAAAGAAGATCACTTGCGTTGTATAGTTTAATTTACATGGTATGAAGATGGAACTTGGTTGTACAACTGAAAACTTAAATTGAGAAGGACAAAATTTTGTTTATGAACTACATAATAAACTTTAAACATGCAATTTGATGCAAACACCAAAAATAAACAGCTGTTGCAGTCATGCCTAACCAAATATACACAACAAAGTTTGAAGGCTTGAGAAGGACAAACTTACATTATTGGTGAAGGCAGGCTCTATAAAGCCCTTGTCCATGGTGATGGGGGGGGGGCAATTCAAGAAGTTTACCACATAATCTTCTTCATAAGCATTGCCTTTATTCTACATTTTGTTAAGAGTAAATATAGATGTGATAATATAAGAAAAAATGGAGAATATTTATGATAAGATGAAGAGTGATGCTACATAACCAAGTAGCTATAAATGTAAGTACAGCGATACAGGCAAAAGGTACAACCAAGAGCAATGCAGAGCTAAACTTCATCAATACCATCGGTGTTATCCAACCTTATGGTAAGGAGTAAATATAGATCTGATGTGTAGAAAATGGAGGGCAAAGGAAAATAAGCTGCAGGGTGATGGTACATGAACAACTACCTGTCAATATAAGTACACTGATAAAGGACAGCAGGTACTTACAAGAACAATGCAGAGCTAAAAAAATTCATTGGCATTGGATATATTCTACACTAATATAACCATTCATACAGATCAGATAATTTAGAGCGAACAATTGATAAGCAAGCTATCATGCATACTGCTGTCACATAATGAACTAGGTATGAATGCAAGTACAGTGATACAGGACAACATGTACTAACAAGAGCAAAGCAGCAGGCAGCATATTTGCGATATCCTGCCGTTCTTTTTAAACTGGAATTCTTCTTTGAGCAGATTTCCTGCAAAAAAGATCCGTAAGGCACATGCGGAAAAGTAGAAGTTCAAATTGTCATGTGATATCATAGACAGTACCTCATCCTGGGAACGAGACCAGTGCATAACAAGGTTTTTCCATTCAATGTCTTCTAAATTTAGCACAAGAGACTTCACCAGAAATTCGTTTATAGACTTGCCATCAAAGTGTGATTTCCTTAGGTAACACCGATACTGCTGCAATGCTTCCTTGAAAAGCGCAAGCAAGCTTTGCTCATCATGACTATCTAGATTGACCCTCGCCTACTTACAACAATGTAATGTAAATCATTGATGTGTTCAATCAGCAGAAAATAGGAAAATAATCACCATGAATAATACCACTTACACGTAAGTGGGACAAGAAGATGTGAAAATGGTGTTTGTCTTCACTATAATCTTCCCATGATGGGAATATATGCACGTAGTCCCTAACAACATTGAGAGCATTGTCTTTTAAACTGGGAATAACTAGAATGGGGTTCCAATATGCAGGAATTGACCATCTCTGCAGTTGGGATAGGTCTTCGGCCGGTGGACTTGCTGTACTTTTTGCTGGAGTGGGCTTTTTTTGTGGTACAGCTGGTGCTATGGCAACTGAAATCGGCATACCTTTTGCTGGAGTGCAGGTCCTGTGTGGTGGGGCTAGTGGTTTGGCTAGTGAAGTATGGGTATAGTCAGCTGGAGTCAGTCCTTCGTTTTGTTTCATTGGTTGTACAACAAATATAAGTGGGGTGTTGTCTGATTTCTCCGGCACCACCATGTTTTTCAAGGACTTTGCTGGTGCTCCTCCAGGTTCGGCAATCACCCTCTTCCTTTTTGATGTCTGATGCACAAGAACAACATTTGAGTGAAAAAACATGGTATGATGACAGATGGAATATGTCTTGATAATGGATGGGCATGGCATCTTGACATATATGATGAGTAAACTAAGCAGATGGCAGTGCAACAAAGTAGAAGAAATGCAAGATACACGCAATCAATAAAACCTTGCCAAATTAGAACATGCACCTTGATGGGTGAACAGGACAGGCCATCTGCCTTTGACTCCTTGAGGTCAGAATAGTCATTAGGATCATATTCTAAACAGGAATCTACAGGTGGGGAGCGTATGAGTTTCATTGCATCCAGAATGGCACTCAATGCCTTGGTGCCAATTTTGTAAGTCGTTGTAGTGTTCCACAATATTCTTCCGATGCTCGGATTCTGATATTCACTATAATTACGTATAATATCTAAGAACCATGAAAACATAAATAGTAGTGAGATTATCTTCGTAATGCAGAGGATATTCTAATATAGGGGCGCCCCTGTAAACCCTTGTGTGCTATCACTGAATTCTGATGAGAGAGCTCATGCGTGCTGTAATATACTGCGTGCATTAATATAATCTGGCACAAGTATGCAAAATAGGCTCCGAAAGTAAGGATAGTTGGCAGATGTAGGTTCATAATATACTGTATAGAGAGTTTATTGCCAAACCATGATAACAGGAGCACACAACAACTAGGCAGATCGTAGTGTACATAAAAGGGGTACACCATAACCATGATATATAAATCGGGAAAGTGTAACTAGCTGGAGAATACGATGTTGTATTGCCGCTACTAATTGAAAGCCTATCGATCACGTACAAGCCAGCTTTATCAGCTGTTGACTGCAGATGTCCCTACTCCCCTTCCTGACAAGGAACATACTGTACGTACTAAATACAGAATAACAAAAGAGGAACATGTTAAAGAATAGAAGAGGAAGCATATTCTTGAGGTTCCGCTTCATTGCATACAATGTTGGTTGCCCACTCATGATGAATCACAACGCCCAAAGAAATGCAATTCCATGCTGTCTCTCTATATGTGGCCACATGCATTTGGAAAATCAAGTGGGAGCATTACCTGACCAATTAAACATGTGCCTGTTAACTAATATCAGTATCATATCACAATTCGTATTTGAAGAAGTAAGCTTTGGACTTGTGATTGGTGTGTTGTTTAGCTTCAAGAGTGGACTGCTGCTAGTGAGACACAAAGCAACTACATAGGTCGTAGATATAACGGGAAAACCGTAAGCATCAGGAGTAAAATCAGCAAAGTGAAACTTGCTGGAATATATGTGCTAGTATTGCCGGTATGGCTAGAAAGGCTTCGGATACCAGCTCTCTTCAACTGAAGGTGCGGTACTATTAATATTAGTGTAACTCTCAAAGGTGACACAACTCCCCGCATTTTCTTGCTAATCTTATAGGATTCAAGTGGGCAGGCCACCACAATTCCTATTCCTATGTTTACAAAACCCTATGAATCAAAGAGGCCCGAAGAGTTCAAATTGTCCATCACAACCGACCATATAGACCTCTACACTACAAATGTCCCTACTCATCTTCACTACAAGGAACATACTGTACTATATCATACTCCCTCCATTCCAAAATATAAGTCTTTGTAGAGATTTCCAGTATGGATCACATACAGATGTATACAGATACATTTTAGAGTGTAGATTCACTCATTTTGCTCCATATGTAGTCCATGGTGGGATCTATACGAATACTTGTATTTAGGAACAGAGAGAGTACTTATTAAAGAGGAACGGAAGAGGAGCATGCTAAAGAAGAGCAAGCAGACTTTGGATAATAAAATGTTCGTTGTACAGTTCCCACACATGATGAACCAGAGCGCATTAAGAATGCAACTCCCCGTTGTCTCTCTATATGTGGTGCACATGCTTTTCGAAAGTAAGGTAGGAACATTAGCTGACCAATTAAACGTTATCTGTTTTAGTAATATCAGCATCATATCATATTCGTATTTGAGCAAAAAGTTTGGAATTATGAGTGGCACATTGTTTAGCTTGATGGATTCAGGAGCAGTGCTAAGCAGCTACGATGATGGTACTGAATATAAAGGCATGTCTGCATGCAAGTCGCGTGACTTTTGTCATTTGGGTCAGTCGACCATTTTAGGCGGTTGGGTGAAGATCCTATGTCTCCTAACCCTTCTTCTACCTTGTCTCTGATTCTTCCCATACAGAACACCGCACGGGACACCGGCCAAACCACTGGCCCCGACCCCCCCGCCCTCCCCTGAACCACCCTCCATCGCTTGTCTTCCTCCGCCACCCCCACCCCAACCCCTGCCCCCACCGGTGTCGAGTTTTCTTCGTTCGGCGAGGCCCCACCACTGCCCCCACAACCAGCGTCCCCACCCGAGTCCCTTCCTTCGCACCGGCGAACTCCGGCGAGCTCTCAAAAATCGACTGACCCAATTTTGAAATTTAGTCTACTATCATTTAACTAGTGTGGAATATAAAAGGGGAAAACCATAAGCATTGTGAGTATAGTGTTGAGCGTGCCATGGCGGATCTGAAGGTGCAAACCGGACAAAGGCAACTTCGCAACCAATGTTTACTTTCAACTAACAAGTAAGTGATGGACAAGAAATCAGAGTAAAGCAGTGGTGATCTATTTTCTTGCTGCGATAAATAAGTTGAGCAGATACGAAAGAGTACCGCCTCTGGAGCGGCCCCGTGTATGCATCTGCTGAGAATTTGACGGTGCTGCGGTAGCGATGGTTGTTGGCAGCATGGAAGTAGATCTAGGAGGGTAGATGGTGGCGGTGGGGCGCGATGGCCGAGATGGTCGTAGGAGCGGCACCGACAAGGTGGACGGCGGCAGGGATGAAGCGAGAGGACGGGATGCAAGGATCCCGGTCCGAAGCCGTGGATGAGAGAGGTCGATCTCTTGTAATGGACGACGGCGTCGGGGTATCAGCTCCGACATGGTGGAGGGGGACGACGGTGGATGGGGTGGCGGACGGAGGAGGCTGGGGTGGAGAGGGTGTTTTGGCGCCCACAGAGTACGAATGGGGAAATGGAGGGAGAGAGGAAGGGGGCACCATGTCTTTAGGGAGCGCTTGTCTCAAATGCGAGGAAATTTACAAACTTAGCCCCCGTTTAGAATTTCCTACATCACATCAATATTAGTCGATTGGGGATAGGGCAGTAATCTCACATACACCGAATATTTGCCGATGAGAGTTTGTTTTTGGCGCCCACCATGTATGAATCTGGGAGGGAGTCGATTTCGGCCGAGGAGACACTATGTTTTGGCGCCCATTGTGTGTGAATCCGGGTGAGAGGCGGTTATGTCACGTTTGAGTGAAATTATAAACCTACCCCTATCAAAACCTATAGAAATCAAGCTGATAGGCTTTGCGTGTCAGGGATAGGCAGTAATTTCCTTCTCACGGATTTTGGTTTCGGGCGGTTACTGCGACTTTCCCCGCTTCGTTCAAATTTTTGCAGAGCAAGAGTGCATGTTTACCATGCCAACTCAATTCGAATCCAGTTTGTATTCTATTTTTGTTCAGGCAGGATCCATTTTTTATTGGAATAAAAATTCTATATACATCATTTTTTATATATACTTTCAAAAGTACAACAAAGAATTATGCTCCTTTATATGTATAATATGATTTACAAATACAATGATCTCAAAATTATAAGGTTGAATTCAAAAAATTTAAACCAAATTATGTTCTACTAAAATGTATGGATCAATAATATCTACATATTAAATAACATAGATGCGCGTGAATTCATATGAGTATGAATGTTTGATAGATCAATTTTGGTTCGAGTATGAATTACATGTATCATCATCTCGAATTCAAATATTTGAATTCCTTTTATGTTGACTCCTTTCACGCCCATCTCTCTCGCATGCTCCTTCATGTAGCTATCACTCTCTTTTCTCCAGCTCACCCGCACGCTCACTTCATGTTTCTCCTATCTTCGCAAACATGGTCTCTCGACGTCTCCCTTGAGAAGTGTCACACTCTCCCTATCATTATACATTACACGATTTTCATTATCTCTCACGTCTCTACCGTTCTCTGATATCACTAGGTACCTAAGCTTTCTTTTTCACCGCTACACACACAGTCTCACTCGTATTTCACTTTGTCTTTCTCTCTATGGGGTTCTCTCACACATCCTATATGTCTCTAGATATGACTCATACCATTAAAATTACTCTCTCCCACAGGCACAACATTTGTTGCGGTCTCCTTTCCATCTCCATCCCAGTTATAAAACTGACATTATTCATTTGTTTACCGATCAGACAAACTTCCCTCCTCTCTCTCTCTCTCTCACGAATCCTGCTTCCACTCCCCTTCCGACTACCGTCTCTCTCTCACACACACAACTCCTGCTTCCACTCCCCTTCCCGACTATCGTCTCTCTCTCTCACAAAACTCTCGCTTCCGCACCCCGACTCATATTTCTCTCACAAACATTGATCGACTAGCCTCCAGATAGGTTTATACACCCCACACTCGTGCTTCCATTATCGCGTACACGTCTCTCTCTCGCGCTCCTTATATCTATGTAGATTTTTCGTCCCTTCTTGATACACGCCCTCTCAATCGCGCACACACTATCGCCTCATTTTAAGCTGATACCTCTCGCACACGCACTCTTTGTGTCCTTTTCACACATGCACTCCGTCCTCCTCCTCTCCCCCTCTCTCTCTCACACACAACACACACAGATGGGCTTTTTGCAACAACTAGCAAGATGCCCATGCGTTGCACGGAACATCAAGATGCATTTGTAGGAGTAGTTTATCTTGTGGGAGAAAAGGATGAATGAGGGAAGGCCTTATTTGAAAATGTGGAGAGGGGTGTGGGTATCTTTTTGCAAAATTGCCATAGTTTCCTTCCTGTCCGTCAGATATAAATCATACGGCCTATATTGCAGGATGGAAGACACACCATCATCACCAACTCTGCTTTTTATCTCTACTCTTATAAAAAGCATAGTCGGTGATGATGGTGTGCCTACCATCCTGCAATATAGGCCGTCTGATCTATATCTAACGGATAGGAAAGAAACTATGGCAATTTACCCGCACTCCTCTCCACATTTGCAGATAAGGCCTTCCCTCGTTCATCCTTTTCTCCCACAAGATATTGATGTTCCGTGCAACACACGTGCATCTTGCTAGTAATAGTAGAAATTAGAGATATACCACTTCTTGAATCTTGAAACCAACAACATTCCTCCCTTATCTCATCAAAACCGCCAAAGGAATATATTTTGAGTGAAACATAACATATTTTTAGTGATATACGCATTTCAAAACTAGACTCTTTTTTCTATCAAATCGGTGAATATGTATTAATCTACTTTGATTGTGTGGCAACGCTTTGGCAAATTGCTAGTAGTTATCACTACTGTATAATTTTTTGGACACCAGACAAATGGTGGAGTACATATACGAAGAGAAGAGGTGGACGCACGTAGTCGGTCTCTCGCTGTCTCGCACACATGAGAGTTACGTAAAGGCACCGTTAACAAACAAACCCTAAAACCCTAGGTGCACGATTGCTACATGTGTGGGTACTGGGTACGTGGTGGAGCGCACCTTTGTAGGAATAGTCAGCTCGCGTGATAATTTGATTTGTAGGAGTTGATGGTCGGGACCATAGGTGAACGACCTAGAGGCGATGGCTCACCAGTTGCCACAGATAGAGTAGCCACATTTAAAATATCATTTTTTAGTGGGGTAAGAGTTCTGATTTTCAATGGCGCATTATAAGTACTTAAGTAGTTTTTAGAATGATTGGTATGGAGCAAAAATGGAACTCATAACTACTACCTCCTTGGCGTATGGTTGTATTGGTTTATGTTGTGAGATGTTGAACCTGGTAGTTCTAGGGCAAATACTATGGTTTAGATGTTGGTTTTCAGTAATGAAAATCGGAAGGGGGAAACCCTTCTTTGATTAAGAAAACTACTACCTCCGTCCTAGTTTACTAGTCCCCATCGTATTTTGGGTCAAAGTTTGTCCATGAAATTTTCTTGTAAAATGTGAATGGAAAACGAGATTTTGTTATACCCAAAAAAATGACTGGAGGGAGTAATTGCTCTGACACGGGCGCGACCTCTCATAGCGCAGGCATTGAACCAGCGTGCTGGCCAAGAGGGCCCCACTCGCTGCAGGCCCGGCTGAACACGCCTCCTCGCCGCATGCAACCGACTTCAGACTGCCCCGCATGCCTCCATTTAATCCGCACGTGTGCCGGCAACACGTCATTCCGTGAGCCGGTCGGCATTTTAGAACACAAAAATGACCAAAATATAATTAATTACGCATGGTCTTGACTTGTTGTGCTCGCACTGGTAGCAGGAACTAGAGGTTTTTCTTTATTTATAACTCTCCTCACATTTTTTGGCTTTGAAGTGAATCATGGTTGTGGACATTATCTATGAATGTGCAGATATCTGTGAACATGAGTTTGATGTAGAAGTTGAACTTGGAATGTTGGGCTTGCGCGTGAACTATACCATGTCCAATGCTTCGTCTGTTATTGTTTGGAAAGTAATAGCTGTTATTACATAACCCTAAAAAAATTATTTTGTGCCACATTAGTAGACACTACAAAAAAAAGACACATCCGTGACATTTTGGGCCGAACGAATTTTTTCCTGTCGTACTTATGACACTTCTATGACGATAATTGTGACAAAACCCGGTATCATCATAGATGTGGTGGGGTCCTACTTCTATGACAAAAAATCATGACAAAAATGGGCTTTTCATCCTGGGCGGGCAGGAGATGCAGCTGCATGACATTCTTTGGGCCGTCCATGACAGAAAAAACCATGGTAGAAGCAAGGGCGAGGAAAATACCAGGGAGTTCCCGGTTACAGTGGGTGGTCGGGGGCCGAGCAATGAATGTTTCTCTCGTACGTACGCGCGTGTGTGCGAGGCGTTGTGCTCTAACTGAACCCGAGCGAGGAGTTGGGCTCTAACTGAACCCGAGCGATTGCACTACAAGCTACGTGTTACTGAACCCGAGCGATCGATCGATCCCTTCCTGTTAACTGAACCCGGGTGTGATTCCTTCACTACTGCTAGTAACTGAAGTCGATCGATGCTGCCTCTAGATGAACAGTGAGCGTTGTTAAGGGGGTTTGGATGAACAGTTCCCGGTGGGGGGTTGGATGAACAGGACCCCGTGGTAGTAGAGGCCGTTGCTGCTGGATGAACAGTACCCCGATCGATCGAGCCGGTGGATGAACAGGACCCCGTGGAGGGCTGGTTGAACAGTAGCCGGTGGAGGGCTGGATGAATAGTAGCCCATGGAGGGGTGGTTGAACAGGACCCCGTGGAGAGGGCTGGTTGAACAGTAGCCGGTGGAGGAGCGCGCGGTGGAGGCTGGATGAACAGGAACTCGTGGATGAACAGTCGCAGGTGGAGGCTGGAGGAAGTCGATGGTGGATGAACAGTAGCCCGTGGAGGCTAGAGGAGATCGACGGTGGAGATGAATAGTATCCCGTGGAGTCCCGTTTTGCGGTAGCCACACCCCTCCCGATGAACAGGACCCCCATTTCGACCATAGCGCTCCAACACAAGTCTGTTTCCTCCATTTTGCGGCACGCCACACCCCTCCCGATCAATAGGACCCCGTTTCCACCGTAGCAGGTCCGTTTCCTCCGTTTTGCGGTACGCGAGACCCCTCCTGATGAACAGGATCCCGTTTCGACCGTGACCGGTCGAACACAAGGCCGTTTCCTCCGTTCTGCGGCACGCCAGGCCTCGTTTCCATCGCCTGTTCCGTCCAAGCCGGTTGGCTCCCGATGAACACGACGACGACGCAGTTTCTCCATTCCAACCCATCCATGTACACGAGCCCTGGCCGTATGTATGCCCGAGTAGGCGTTCGAGACCCCACCCGTATGTACGTACGTGGCCGTATTTACTTTCTTGCAACATGGTCGCTGTACGTATGTGTACATGCTATGTGCGCGCCTCTACTACGACATGTGCCCTTCCTTACACGGCCACAGTTCATCGTTGCAGCCTGCAGACAGACCGATTGTATGTACGTACACGTTCGAGACCAGAATGACAACGCTACGTACGCTTCGACCAGGTGGGTCCCGACTGTCAGGCACTTCCTTGCATGCAAAGATGTAGCTGGTGGGTCCCAGCAGTCAGGGGGCGAATCATTTTTTTTGCCCGTAATATGGACGCACTTCCTTGCATGCGAAGATGTAGCTGGTGGGTCCCATCAGTCAGGGGGAGAAACCATTATTTTTCAGGATAAAAAGGATGCAGTTGCATGCATGCGTCCATGGGCGTGGTGCGTCCCCACTGTCAGCCTCTCACATACAGTCATCTTCCGATGACTCTCGGTTGTTGACCACGTTGACCACACCGTGCCGAGCGCACCAAGGACGATGGACGATGGCGAGGCCCCAGACTGGAACGACCCGGAGATGGGGAAGACATGGTAGTGGAGTCGTAGATGGAGAGGAGTGGGAAACTTGACTGGTTCGGGTGCGCGGGAGCACTGCCGTCCATGGGAGACAGGAGCAAGAACAGAGGTTGAAGAAGGAGCACGGCTGTTAGATTAACATCCAATGGTCTAGCTCCTAGAATCATTTATTGATTAAGTTGATAAAGCCCTGCGTACACGTCTACTTAGTAGGCCCACGAGTCAGCCACCAAATCTGCCGGGTCCCAGCTGTCATCGGGAGGAATGGTTTTTCCCCCATAACAAGGAGGCACTTCCTTCCATGCGAAGATACAGCCGGTGGGTCCCAGCTGTCAGGGGGAGGAAACAACTTAATAAGGAGGAACTTTCCTTGCGTGTGACCATGGACCTCATGGGTCCCAGCCGTCAGGCTCTCCAAGTACAGTCCTTTTCCGATGACTCTCGTTTGTTGACCACGACGCGCTGAGCGCAGCAAGGCGATGGACGACGGTGAGGCCCCAGACTGGAACGACCCGGAGATGGGGAAGACGCGGCAGTGGAGTCGCAGATGGAGAGGAGTGGGAAACTTGACTGTTCCATATGTGGGGTGGGCCTACACTTTGCAGAGAATAACAGGAGGTGCAGAGTGGAGGGATGGCCTGGCCGTCAGCGGGGTAGCGTTTCGTTGAGGCACGTAAAACAACACCGCTGGACGCCGGAGGCTGGAGCAGGCGGTCCTGACAGCGCTGGGGGAAGAAGACGAGTGATTGAAGAAGAATGCTGGCCGTTGAATGTAAATCCAACTCCTTGTTAGGCTTCGACCTACTGGCCCACATGTCAGCCAGTCCATTTGTTTTTTGTCCATTTGGTGGGCTGGGTGAAACAATGATGTAGCATCTATGCAGCCCGTTTATATATATGGTAGAATTTAAAGCCCATTTGCATTTTTCTCGAAATTTGTGGACTTGCTAGGCTGGGTGAAAATATTATGTTGGGCTGGACGGAGAAATGTTATAAAAACATAAACATATGATTGCACGTGTATTACTGCATTGGTCAGTAAAATCTTTGCAAGCTTATGTACACAATCACTAGGAGTTAACTTGCCAAGTTATATATAAACAATTATTATTATTATTTTGTAAGAACTTTCAACTTGCGAAAGAAAATATCATTTTAATTTGATGAGTTAATAGGATGTGGGGTATTATTATTTTTTAGGCTAGACGTGGGACAGTTGAGTTGGTTCTAGGGAAAAGTACTGGGAGAAAACTCAGTTTACATCGAAAAATAAAGTGGGAGAAAATTCAGATATAGGATTAATGAAAACGAAAAATAAAGGAAGTGGGAAGGTCTATAAAATGGTTGGACAAATGACAGGTTTAACAGAACCTTATGTTGTTTCTATTTATATATATATATATATATGTAATAAAATAAGATATAAATATAGGTTCAGTTTTGCATTCTTATAGAAAACATAGGTTCAGTTTTGCATTATTGTAGAGAAATAGAACTGAGTTGTGCGTCGTCTTGAAAAAACAAACATAACTTGGGCTGCTGATGTTATAGACAAGATAGGTTGGGAGGCCCAGAGGCCGCTTGATACCTGCCGAATCCAAAAAATGTTGAAACATGTCGTGGGCTGCCCATGTTAAACAACAAAACCTAGGCCATGGACTTGGTGGGCCCGGGACTATCAGCCTCTCGACGAACAGTTGTCTCTTGATTCCTCTTGTTTTGCTGACCATGTTGGGAACGACATACGGCGGCACCGCGGCGAGAGCACCAAGGCGGAGGACGACATCGAGACCTCGGACCGAATGAATTGGAGCGGGGGAAGATGCTGGCAGAGGGGAGTACGAGGGTTGACTTGTTTGGGTGCAGGGTGGGCTGGTGGAGCTGCCGCCGCCGGACAATGTGTGGGAGTAGAGGGATGGCCAGCCGCTGTATAGGAAGAGGACGAAAGCTTGAACAAAATAAAGAACTACAAATGGATAGGTGGTTGGTCCAATATGTCTGTGTATGAGACCTGCTGGGTCCACCTGAGAAGGGGAATATGTTGGCAGGAAGGAGATTCAAAGCATGACAGCCGAGTGAACTAGTTTTTCTAAACGGACAAGTGAACTAGTTACAAACATAAGCAAATAGCCACTAAAAAGCAAACAGGTTAATGTGTTCTTAAAAGAAATATTTCAAACAAAACAAATAATTACGACACATAGGCTAATGCATGAAACACTCAGATGATAAAGGTGCTTATAAACAGATAAAGTACAACATCTAGACCTTCCTGGCACGCTTGATCATGACGCTGTGGCTGTCCGTGTACTCGTCAGTTACGGGAAGCAGACACGCCCTCATGTCCAAGATCCGCCTGTACTTGTCGTAGCATGCGTATGCGTCCTTGGCCGCGTAGGTTATGTAGGCTAGATTCAGAGGTACCTCCCACATGTTCAGGTCCTTGGTATCATTGTCTTCTTTCATGTTGGCGTATCAGGGGTCAATGATGGTCTCGACGAGGTCAACTATAGAGTCCTTCTCATGCCTGTTGCCGATGGTCTTGTATTGCTTCTGGATGCCGACAAGCTTGTTGCATTAGATGGCCGAATCGTTGTGTTCTTCCTTCTCTCCACCGTAGCTAAGGTGCATCGGCGCTGCCGATGGAACGAGCGAATGCTCCAGAACCTCTGATGGCCCTACAGCAGTGGTAGACGAGAACCTCGTCCCGCACACATACATGGGCGATGGCGATCCGCTGGTCCCTGTCAGGTAATGAATGGATGGGCACAAGGTCTAAGTCCTGCGACCTTGTGCTTTCTCGTCCTGTAGGTACTGCTTGAACTCGATGAGGCAGAGCTTCACCGAGTCTGGATCATTGGTGTACATCACATTCAACTTGGTGCAGCCATAGGACTGAACAACGAACTCAAAGGGGAACTCCTTGCTGAAGTCCATATCCAGTAGGATCACCCCTCGGATCGCCATTGGAGTCTCTTCAAGTGAATGAGTGGGTAGGTGGCGGCAGCAGTTCATTTTTCAGCTCTTGGGAAACTAGATTCAACAGTAAACTGAGTGTGTACAGGCGACAAAGTTACTACCCATCCCTCTCCTGCTGCACGCCCGGCATGAGATGCACCCTCGGTGCATTCAAACGCCTCCATTAAGAAACCTACTTCGGCCACACATTGGTTCACGAGCAGGTCTGTATTGGTACTGTAATAACAAGAGTTATTAGTGGTCACTTTACTTAAATTTAATTAGCTTTAATAGAAATTTATACTTAAAACAAGCAATGCATTGGCTCGTTCTATCAGTGCCACATGATCAACATGCACAACAATTAGAATTATTATTCTCAGGACACACACGATCAGCACATTTGTCGCACTTTCACACAGATAATATTACCAAGTTTGAACTGTTTGTTATGGTTGTTGTCCTCTGCATCATCATGCCGTGTTTCTGAGCTTGCAAGATTCAGAACCAACAAATAAGATCCAAATAATAAGTACAACAAAGATGCCCACACATCTCATTGATTCCCAGCTTGCAAAATTCATAACCAACAAATAAGATTCAAATAATAAGTACAACAAATATGCCTACACATCTGATTGATTCCCAGCTTGCAAGATTCAAAACCAACCCATTAGATCCTTTTGGTAAAGTGAATATCGGGATTAAATCCATCTTGGCTAGCCGTGTCATACAACCGAAGAACTTGGCGAATGCTCTTGACCTTCACAACATCTTGAAGGAAATATGCCCTAGAAGCAATAATAAAGTTGTTATTTATTTCCTTATTTCATGATAAATGTTTATTATTCATACTAGAATTGTATTAACCGGAAACATAATACATGTGTGAATTCATAGACAAACAAAGTGTCACTAGTATGCCTCTACTTGACTAGCTCATTGATCAAAGATGGTTATGTTTCCTAACCATAGACATGAGTTGTCATTTGACAAACATGATCACAACATTAGGATAATGATGTGATTGACGTGACCCATTCCGTTAGCTTAGCACTAGATCATTTTAGTTTACTGTTATTGCTTTCTTCATGACTTATACATGTTCCTATGACTATGAGATTATGCAACTCCCGATTACCGGAGGAACACTTTGTGTGCTACCAAACGTCACAACATAAACGGGTGATTATAAAGGTGCTCTACAGGTGTCTCCGATGGTACTCGTTGAGTTGGCATAGATCGAGATTAGGATTTGTCCGATTTTCGGAGAGGTATCTCTGGGCCCTCTCGGTAATGCACATCACTGTAAGCCTTACAAGCAATGCAACTAATAAGTTAGTTGCGGGATAGTGCATTACGGAACAAGCAAAGAGACTTGCCGGTAATGAGATTTAACTAGGTATTGAGATACCGACGATCGAATCTCGGGCAAGTAACATACCCAAAGGGAACAACGTATGTTGTTATGCGGTTTGACCGATAAAGATCTTCGTAGAATATGTAGTAGCCAATATGAACATCCAGCTTCCGCTATTGGTTATTGACTGGAGACATGTCTCGGTCATGTCTACATAGTTCTCGAACCCGTAGGGTCCGCACGCATAATGTTCGATGACGATTGGTATTATGACTTTATGTGATTTGATATACCAAAGGTAGTTCGGAGTCCCGGATGAGACTGGGGACATGACGAGGAGTCTCTAAATGGTCGAGACGTAAAGATCGATATATTGGACGACTATATTCGTACATCGGAAAGGTTCCGAGTGATTCGGATATTTTTCGGAGTACCGGGGAGTTACGGGAATACGGGGAAGAAGTATTGGGCCTCATGGGCCAAGTGGTGGAATAGAGGAGGTAGGGCGCACAGACCCCCTAGCCCAAACCGAATTGGACTAGGGGGCGGCCCCCCTTTCCTCCCTCTCCTTCCTTCTCCCCTTCCCCCTTCCTTTCCCCCTCCTAGTAGGAGTAGGAAAGAGGGGAGTCCTACTCCTACTAGGAGGATGACTCCTCCTCCTGGCGCGCCATAGAGGGCCGGACGGCCTCCCCACTTCCTCCTTTATATACGGGGGTAGGGGGGCACCTCTAGACACACAAGTTGATCATTGATCCCTTAGCCGTGTGCAGTGCCCCCCTCCACCATAATCCACCTCGATCATATCATAGCGGTGCTTAGGCGAAGCACTGCATCGGTAGCAATATCATCACTGTCATCACGCCATCGTGCTGACGGAACTCTCCCGTGAAGCTCTGCTGGATCGGAGTTCGTGGGACATCATCGAGCTGAATGTGTGCTAAACTCGGAGGTGCCGTGCGTTGGGTACTTGGATCGGTCGGATCGTGAAGACGTTTGAATACATCAACCGCGTATTCATAACGCTTCCGCTTACGGTCTACGAGGGTATGTGGACGATACTCTTCCCTCTCATTGCTATGCATCACCATGATCCTGTGTGTGCGTAGGAATTTTTTTGAAATTGCTACATTCCCCAACAGTGGTATTAGAGCTAGGTTTATGCGTAGATGTCATATGCACGAGTAGAACACAAAGGAGTTGTGGCATGGGTATATACATATTACTTGCTGTCACTAGTTGATTCTTGATTCAGCGGCATTGTTGGATGAAGCGGCCCAGACCGACATTACGCGTACGCTTATGCAAGACTGGTTCTACCGACGTGCTTCACACACAGGTGGCTAGTGGGTGTCTATTTCTCCAGCTTTAGTTGAATCGGATTCAATGAACATGGTTCTTTCTGAAGATCAAAAAACAATCACTATACCGTGTTGTGGTTTTTGATGCGTAGGTAAGAATGGTTCTTGCTCAGCCCGTAGCAGCCACGTAAAACTTGCAACAACAAAGTAGAGGAAATCTAACTTGTTTTTGCAGGGCATGTTGTGATGTGATATGGTCAAGACGTGATGAGATATAAATTGTTGTATGAGATGATCATGTTTTGTTAAAGTTATCGGCAACTGGCAGAAGCCTTATGGTTGTCTCTTTATTGCATAAGATGCAAGTGCCATGTAATTGCTTTACTTTATCGCTATGCGATAGCAATAGTTGCAAAAGAAATAGTTGGCGAGACGACCATGTGACGACACATTGATAGAGATCAAGATGATGGAGATCATGGTGTCATGCTGGTGACGATAGTGATCATGACGGTACTTTGGAGATGTAGATCAAAGGCGCAAGATGATCATGGCCATATCATGTCACATATTTTGATTGCATGTGATGTTTATCCTTTATGCATCTTATTTTGCTTAGTTCGGTGGTAGCATTATAAGATGATCTCTCATTAAATTTCAAGGTATAAGTTCTCTCCCTGAGTATGCACCGTTGCGATAGTTCGTCGTGCCGAGACACCACGTGATGATCGAGTGTGATAAGCTCTACGTTCACATACAACGGGTGCAAGCCAATTTTGCACACGCGGAATACTCGGGTTAAACTTTACGAGCCTAGCATATGCAGATATGGCCTCGGAACACTGGAGACCGAAAGGTCGAGCGTGAATCATATAGTAGATATGATCAACATAGTGATGTTCACCATTGAAAACTACTCCATCTCATGTGATGATCGGACATGGTTTAGTTGATTTGGATCACGTGATCATTTATATGACTAGAGGGATGTCTATCTAAGTGGGAGTTCTTAAGTAATATGATTAATTGAACTTTAATTTATCATGAACTTAGTCCTGATAGTATTTGCATAACTATGTTGTAGATCAATAGCTCGCGATGTAGCTCCCCGTTTATTTTTGATATGTTCCTAGAGAAAAACTAAGTTGAAAGATGTTAGTAGCAAAGATGCGGATTGGATCCGTGATCTGAGGGTTATCCTCATTGCTGCACAGAAGAATTATGTCCTTGATGCACCGCTAGGTGACAGACCCATTGCAGGAGCAGATGCAAACGTTATGAACGTTTGGCGAGCTTGATATGATGACTACTTGATAGTTTAGTGCACCATGCTTTACGACTTAGAATCGGGGCTTCAAAGATGTTTTGAACGCCACGGAGCATATAAGATGTTCCAAGAGCTAAAATTGGTATTTCAGACTCATGCCCGAGTCGAGAGGTATGAGAGCTCTGACAAGTACTTTGCCTACAAGATGGAGGAGAATAGCTCAGCTAGTGAGCATATGCTTAGAATGTCTGAGTACTACAATCACTTGAATCAAGTGGGAGTTAATCTTCCAGATAAGATAGTGATTGACACAGTTCTCTAGTCACTATCACCAAGTAACTAGAACTTTGTGATGAACTATAATATGCAAGGGATAACGGAAACAATTCCCAAGCTCTTCGTGATACTGAATTCGACGAAGGTAGAAATTAAGAAAAGCATCAAGTGTTGATGGTTGACAAGACCACTAGTTTCAAGAAAAGGGCAAATGGAAGAAGAGGAACTTCAAGAAGAACGGCAAGCAAGTTGCTTCTCAAGAGAAGAAGCCCAAAGTATAGACCTAAGCCTGAGACTAAGTGCTTCTACTGTAAAGGGACTGGTCACTGGAAGCAAAACTGCCCCAAGTATTTGGCGGATAAGAAGGATGGAAAAGTGAACAAAAGTATATTTGATATACATATTATTGATGTGTACTTTACTAGTGTTTATAGCAAACCCTCAGTATTTGATACTAGTTCAGTTGCTGAGATTGGTAACTCAAAACAGGAGTTGCAGAATGAACAAAGACTAGTTAAGGGTGAAGTGACGATGTGTGTTGGAAGTGGTTCCAAGATTGATATGATCATCATCGCACACTCCCTATACTTTCGGGATTAGTGTTAAACCTAAATAAATGTTATTTGGTGTTTCCGTTAAGCATGAATATGATTTGATCATGTTTATTGCAATACGGTTATTCATCTAAAGTCAGAGAATAATTGTTGTTCTATTTACATGAATAAAACCTTCAATGGTCTTACACCCAAGGTGAATGGTTTATTGAATCTCGATCATAGTGATACACATATTCATAATATTGAAGCCAAAATATGCAAAGTTAATAATGATAGTGCAACTTATTTGTGGCACTGCCGTTTAGGTCATATTGGTGTAAAGCGCATGAAGAAAATCCATGCTGATGGGCTTTTGGAATCACTTGATTATGAATCAGTTGATGCTTGCGAACCATGCCTCATGGGCAAGATGACTAAGACTCTGTTCTCCGGAACAATGGAGCGAGTAAAAGACTTGTTGGAAATGATAAATACTGATGTATGCAGTCCGATGAGTGTTGAAGCTCGCGACAGGTATTATTATTTTCTGACCTTCACAGATGATTTGAGTAAGATATGGGTATATCTTCTTGATGAAACATGAATCTAAAACATTTGAAAAGTTCAAATAATTTCAGAGTGAAGTGGAAAATCATCATAACAAGAAAATAAAGTTTCTACGATCTGATCGTGGAGGAGAATATTTGAGTTACGAGTTTGGTCTTCATTTGAAACAATGCGGAATAGTTTCGCAACTCACGCCACCTGGAACACCACAGCGTAATGGTGTCTCCGAACATCATAAACGCACTTTATTAGATATGGTACAATCTATGATGTCTCTTACCGATTTACCACTATCGTTTTGGGGTTATGCATTAGAGACAGTTGCATTCATGTTAAATAGGGCACCATCGAAATCCATTGAGACGACGCCTTATGAACTGTGGTGTAGCAAGAAACCAAAGTTGTCGTTTCTTAAAGTTTGGGGCTGCGATGCTTATGTGAAAAAGCTTCAACCTGATAAGCTTGAACCCAAATCAGAGAAATGTGTCTTCATAGGATACCCAAAGGAAACTATTGGGTACACCTTCTACCACAGATCTGAAGGCAAGACATTTGTTGCTAAAAATGGATCCTTTCTAGAGAAGGAGCTTCTCTCGAAAGAAGTGAGTGGGAGGAAAGTAGAACTTGATGAGGTAACTGTACCTGCTCCCTTATTGGAAAATAGATCATCACAGAAATCTGTTCCTGTGACTCCTACACCAATTAGTGAGGAAGCTAATGATGATGATCATGTAACTTCAAATCAAGTTACTACCGAACTTGTCTTACATAATTAGGAAGATAATTAAAAAAAGCCACATGCGGCTACGCCTGAAATACACAAGGGCAAAATAAGAAGGAAGACACATACAACGATTTGGCTCGCTGACCTCTACTTTCTTTATGCGCTGCAGGTCACGGAGACTAGTTCTCGCGGAGGGCGATGATCTCTTTCGTCAGTTTCATGTCCTTAATACGCAGCTTGGCAACATCCATGGATTCCTCCACCAGCCTGTTGCGCTCGATGCGGAGCATGGCATTCTCGTCCATAAGTTTCTTGATGATGACGCCCATCCTCTGCAACAAGGCAGCAGTCTCCTCCTCCTGCTTCGCCCTTCCGGTGATCTTCGCCCTCAGTAGGTCGTGCTCGCCCCAGAGATTCGCATTGCCCTCCCCTAGTTGCCGGATGACGCCGGTAGCCTCATCCTACAACCTCGCCCAGCCGGAGATCTGATCCATCTGGCTATGGACCATCGCATGCATGCGCCTGTAAGAGTCCTCGCCTGCCCGCGAGAAATTTTCCCAGGCCGCCACAGCGCGGCGAGACCTCCGTGCTGCTTCGGCAGTGTGGCGGGGCATCTCTGCTGCTTCCACGGCATGGCCGGACCAGTCTGCTACATCGATGGCGCGGCGGGACCTCCGTGCTGCTTCGGCGGTGCGGCAGGATCTCTGTGTTGCTACTGCTGCGTGGTTGGACATGTCGACTGCCTTTGCGGTGAGGCGGGACATCTCTCGTGCTTCCTCTTCCATGCTCGCCTCTCCCTAGTAGAAATCTCTCAACCCAGAGCTCACGCTGGCCATGGCTTGATTGACTTGATTGTTTTTGTGGATGAGGAGTTGAGGAGGAATGTGCAGTCATCTTGGCATAGTAGTATTTGTAACCGAGTACTACTAATATGCTCCTAAGTGGGAAACCGTTTAGTTTGTGATCGGTGTGAACAGGTTTGCAATTAAATATAGCATGGTAATAGTAGTAATTTGGAATGTGACGAGACGCGCTCAAAATTTATTGACGGTTCTAGTTTCGAAGTGCGGCACTATTCCCGGATGGCGTAATGTGGGCACGTGTTCTCGACCATGGTGTAGCATATGCCATGGTGCTAGTTCTTTTTCTACTGTTGTGTATGTGCAAAAACTGGCACCGTCAGATACATATCTTACACTTGGCGTTCGGCAGGAATAGCCTCGTGGCGAGCTATAGACTAGTCTTTTTTCAGACGCATTGCACCTATCTCTCGGGACTTCTCGCCCGCACCATCACTGCTCCCTAGGTCGATTCCACCCACATACACTTGTACTCTGAGTTTAGTACGTTATACAGGAAGAGAAGAGGTGCACGCACGCACTTGTCCTCTCTCACACACACATCTGTAGCTATGAATTGTAGTGTTCTCAACCATCTGATTGGCTCTATCATAGGTTTCATGTTGCTTGCTACCTCTTGAGCACTGCGTTGGATTTCCTTGAAGAGGAAAGGATGATGCAGCAAAGTAGCATAAGTATTTCCATCAGTTTTTGAGAACCAAGGTATCAATCCAGTAGGAGGCTATGCGCGAGTCCCTCGTACCTGCACAAAAAAAATAACTCCTCGCAACCAACACGATAAGGGGCTGTCAATCCCTTCACGGTCACTTACGAGAGTGAGATCTAATAGATATGATAAGATAATATTTTTGGTATTTTTTTGTGATAAAGATGCAAAGTAAAATAAAAGCAAAGTAAAAAAGAAAAGGAAATAACTAAGTATTGGAATATTAATATGATGAAGATAGACCCGGGGGCCATAGGTTTCACTAGTGGCTTCTCTCAAGAGCATAAGTATTTTACGGTGGGTGAATGAATTACTGTTGAGCAATAAACAAAATTGAGCATAGTTATGAGAATATCTAGGTATGATCATGTATATAGGCATCACGTCCGAGACAAGTAGACCGACTCCTGCCTGCATCTACTACTATTACTCCACTCATCGACCGCTATCTAGCATGCATCTAGAGTATTAAGTTCATGAAAACAGAGTAACGCCTTAAGCAAGATGACATGATGTAGAGGGATAAATTCATGCGATGTGATAAAAAACCCATCTTGTTATCCTCGATGGCAACAATACAATACATGCCTTGCTGCCCCTACTGTCACTGGGAAAGGACACCGCAAGATTGAACCCAAAGCTAAGCACTTCTCCCATTGCAAGAAAGATCAATCTAGTAGGCCAAACCAAACTGATAATTCGAAGAGACTTGCAAAGATAACCAATCATACATAAAAGAATTCAGAGAAGATTCAAATATTGTTCATAGATAATCTTGATCATAAACCCACAATTCATCGGTCTCAACAAACACACCGCAAAACAAAGATTACATCAAATAGATCTCCACAAGAGAGGGGGAGAACATTGTATTGAGACCCAAAAAGAGAGAAGAATCCATCTAGCTAATAACTATGGGCCTGAAGGTCTGAGCTAAACTACTCACACTTCATCGGAGAGGCTATGGTGTCGATGTAGAAGCCCTCCGTGATGGATGCCCCCTCCGGCGGAGCTCCGGAACAGGCCCCAAGATGGGATCTCGTGGATACAGAAAGTTACGGCGGTGGAATTAGGGTTTTGGCTCCGTATTTGATCGTTTGGGTGTATGTAGGTATATATAGGAGGAAGGAGTACATCGGTGGAGCAACAGGGGGCCCACAAGGGTGGAGGGCGCGCTTGGGGGGTAGGCACGTCCCCCTACCTCGTGGCTTCCTCCTTTGTTTCTTGACATAGGGTCCAAGTCTCCTGGATCATGTTCATTCCAAAAATCATGTTCCCGAAGGTTTCATTCCGTTTTGACTCCGTTTGATATTCCTTTTCTGCGAAACTCTGAAATAGGCAAAAAAACAGCAATTCTGGGCTGGGCTTCCGATTAATAGGTTAGTCCCAAAAATAATATAAAAGTGGATAATAAAGCCCAATAATGTCCAAAACAGTAGATAATATAGCATGGAGCAATCAAAAATTATAGATACATTGGAGACGTATCAAGCATTCCCAAGCTTAATTTCTGCTCGTCCTCGAGTAGGTAAATGATAAAAAAGATAATTTTGATGCGGAGTGCTACTTGGCATAATTTCAATGTAATTCTTCTTAATTGTGGTATGAATATTCAGATCCGAAAGATTCAAGATAAAAGTTCATATTGACATAAAAATAATAATACTTCAAGCATACTAACTAAGCAATTATGTCTTCTCAAAATAACATGGCCAAAGAAAGTTCATCCCTACAAAATCATATAGTTTAGTCATGCTCCATTTTCGTCACACAAGAATGCTCTCATCATGCACAACCCCGATGACAAGCCAAGCAATTGTTTCATACTTTAGTAATCTCAAACCTATAAACTTTCACGCAATATATGAGCGCGAGCCATGGACACAGCACTGGGTGGAATAGAATATGATGATGGGGGTTATGTGGAGAAGACAAAAAAGGAGAAAGTCTCACATCAACGAGGCTAATTAATGGGCTATGGAGATGCCCATCGATTGATGTTAATGCAAGGAGTAGGGATTGCCATGCAACGGATGCACTAGAGCTATAAATGTATGAAAGCTCAACAAAATAAACTAAGTGGGTGTGCATCCAACTTGCTTGCTCACGAAGACCTAGGGCACTTGAGGAGGCCCATTGCCAAGTTCTAAAATGAAAAATTCCCACTAGTATATGAAAGTGACAAAACAAAAGACTCTTTATCCTGAAGATTATGGTGCTACTTTGAAGCACAAGTGTGGCAAAGGATAGTAGCATTGTCCCTTCTCTCTTTTTCTCTCTTTTTTTGGGCCTTCTCTTATTTTTTGATGGCCTTTCTCTCCCTTTTTTTTAATTCCTCACTTGGGACAATGCTCTAGAAAATGATGATCATCACACTTCTATTTATTCACAACTCAATGATTACAACTCGATGCTAGAACAAAAGATGACTCTATATGAATGCCTCCGGCGGTGTACCCGGATATGCAATGAACCAAGAGTGACATGTATGAAAGAATTATGAACTGTGGTTTTGCCACAAATACTATGTCAACTACATGATCATGCTAAGCAATATGACAATGATGAATGTGTCATGATGAACGGAATGGTGGAAAGTTACATGGCAATATATCTCGGAATGGCTATGGAAATGCCATAATAGGTAGGTATGGTGGCTATTTTGAGGAAGATATAAGGAGGTTTATGTGTGAAAGAGCGTATCATATCACGGGGTTTGGATGCACTGGCGAAGTTTGCACCAACTCTCAATGTGAGAAAGGGCAATGCACGGTACCGAAGAGGCTAGCAATGATGGAAGGGTGAGAGTGCGTATAATCCATGGACTCAACATTAGTCATAAAGAACTCACTTACTTATTGCAAAAATCTACAAGTCATCAAAAACCAAGCACTACGCGCATGCTCCTAGGGGGATAGATTAGTAGGAAAAGACCATCGCTCGTCCCCGACCACCACTCATAAGGAGGACAATCAAAGAACACCTCATGTTTCAAATTTGTTACATAACGTTTACCATACGTGCATGCTACGGGACTTGCAAACTTCAACACTAGCATTTCTCAAATTCACAACTACTCAACTAGCACGACTTTGATATTATTACCTCCATATCTCAAAACAATCATCAAGCATCAAACTTCTCTTAGTATTCAAAACACTCATAAGAAAAAAAATACTAATCTTGAATACCTAGCATATTAGGATTATTTAAGCAAATTACCATGCTATTTAAGACTCTCAAAATAATCTAAGTGAAGCATGAGAGATCAATAGTTTCTATAAAACAAATCCACCACCATGCTCTAAAAGATATAAGTGAAGTACTAGAGCAAAACTATATAACTCAAAAGATATAAGTGAAGCACATAGAGTATTCTAACAAATTGCAAATCATGTATGGCTCTATCAAAAGGTGTGTACAGCAAGGATGATTGTGGTAAACTAAAAATCAAAGACTCAAATCATACAAGACGCTCCAAGCAAAACACATATCATGTGGTGAATAAAAATATAGCTCCAAGTAAAGTTACCGATAGAAGTAGACGAAAGAGGGGATGCCTTCCGGGGCATCCCCAAGCTTTGGCTTTTAGGTGTCCTTAGATTATCTTGGGGGTGCCATGGACATCCCCAAGCTTAGGCTCTTGCCACTCCTTGTTCCATAATCCATCAAATCTTTACCCAAAACTTGAAAACTTCACAACACAAAACTTAAAGTAGAAAATCTCGTGAGCTCCGTTAGCGAAAGAAAACAAAAGACCACTTCAAGCTACTGTAATGAACTCATTCTTTATTTATATTGGTGTTAAACCTACTGTATTCCCACTTCTCTATTGTTTATAAACTATTTTACTAGCCATAGATTCATCAAAATAAGCAAACAACACACGAAAAACAGAATCTGTCAAAAATAGAACAGTCTGTAGTAATCTGTAGCTAGCGCAAGATCTAGAACCCAAAAAATTCTAAAATAAATTGCTGGACGTGAGAAATTTATCTATTAATCATCTTCAAAAATAATTAACTAAATATCACTTTCCAAATAAAAATGGCAGCAGTTATCGTGAGCGCTAAAGTTTCTGTTTTTACAGCAAGATAACAAGACTTTCCCCAAGTCTTCCCAACGGTTCTACTTGGCACAAACACTAACTGAACACAAAAAACACAACCAAAACAGAGGCTAGGTAATTATTTATTTAATAACAGCAAGGAAAAATATTGGGTTGTCTCCCAACAAGCGCTTTTCTTTAAAGCCTTATAGCTAGTCATTGATAATTTTAATGATGCTCACATGAAAGACAAGAATTGAAGCACAAAAGGAGCATCATAAAGCATGTGACAAACACATCTAAGTCTAACATACTTCCTATGCATATGCATCTTATAGGCAAACAAATTACCAAGGCAAGCAAAAACTAGCATATGCAAGGAAGCGGAAAGAAACAATAGCAATCTTAACATAATGAGAGGTAATTTAGTAACATGAAAATTTCTACAACCATATTTTCCTCTCTCATAATAATTGCATGTGGGATCATAAGAAAATTCAACAAAATAGCTATCACATAAAATATTTTCAACATGATCCACATACATGAAAAGTTGACACTCTTCCAAAACAGTGGGATTAACATTAACTAAATTCATGATCTCTCCAAACCCACTTTTATGAAAAATTTCATAAGATTGAACATTACCAAAATATGTGGGATCTAAAGTTGACACTCTTGCAAACCCACTTTCAGTATTATTGCAAACACTATTATCAATCTCATAATCATCATGGGAGTAAATAAATTCTCAAGATCAAAAGAAGAATCACCCCAATCATGATCATTGCAACAAGTAGAGGACATAGCAAAACTAGCATCCCCAAGCTTAGGGTTTTGCATATTATAAGCACAATTGACATTAATAGAATTTATACTATCATCATTGCAATCATGCTTTCTATTCAAAGATCTATCGTGAATCGCTTCATAAAGTAATTCATCATACTTTTCAGATTCACGAATTTCAAGCAAAACCTTATAAAGATAATCTAGTGCACAAAACTCACTAGCAATTGGTTCATCATAATTGGATCTCTTAAAAAGATTAGCAAGCGGATGAGGATCCATAGATCTTAGGTTCTCTGTTTAGTAATAAATAAACAACTATACCAACCAAACGATCAAACGAGCCAAGTAAGACATAAAAGCAAACAAAAAGACGGACAGAAGAAGGGCAAATAAAACGGCAAGGGAGAATTGGGGGAGAGGAAAACGAGAGGCAAATGGCAAATAATGTAATGGAGGAGATAAGGTTTGTGATGGGTACTTGGTGTGTTGACTTTTGCATAGACCTCCACGGCAACGGCGCCAGAAATCTTCTTGCTACCTCTTGAGCACTGCATTGGATTTCCTTGAAGAGGAAAGGATGATGCAGCAAAGTAGCGTAAGTATTTCCCTCAGTTTTTGAGAACCAAGGTATCAATCTAGTAGGAGGCTACGCGCGAGTCCCTCGTACCTGCACAAAAAAAATAACTCCTCGCAACCAACACGATAAGGGGTTGTCAATCCCTTCATAGTCACTTACGAGAGTGAGATCTGATAGATACGATAAGATTATATTTTTGGTATTTTTGTGATAAATATGCAAGGTAAAATAAAAGCAAAGTAAAAAAGCAAAGGAAATAACTAAGTCTTGGAATATTAATATGATGAAGATAGACCCAGGGGCCACAGGTTTCACTAGTGGCTTCTCTCAAGAGCATAAGTATTTTACGGTGGGTGAACGAATTACTGTTGAGCAATTGACAGAATTGAGCATAGTTATGAGAATATCTAGGTATGATCATGTATATAGGCATCACGTCTGAGACAAGTAGACCGACTCCTGCCTGCATCTACTACTATTACTCCACTCATCGACCGCTATCCAGCATGCATCTAGAGTATTAAGTTCATGAAAACAGAGTAACGCCTTAAGCAAGATGACATGATGTAGAGGGATAAATTCATGCAATATGATTAAAAAAACCATCTTGTTATCCTCGATGGCAACAATACAATACGTGCCTTGCTACCCCTACTGTCACTGGGAAAGGACACCGCAAGATTGAACCCAAAGCTAAGCACTTGTCCCATTGCAAGAAAGATCAATCTAGTAGGCCAAACCAAACTCATAATTCGAAGAGACTTGCAAAGATAACCAATCATACATAAAAGAATTCAGAGAAGATTCAAATATTGTTCATAGATAATCTTGATCATAAACCCACAATTCATCGGTCTCAACAAACACACCGCAAAAAGAAGATTACATCGAATAGATCTCCACAAGAGAGGGGGAGGACTTTGTATTGAGATTCAAAGAGAGAGAAGAAGCCATCTAGCTACTAACTATGGGCACGAAGGTCTGAGGTAAACTACTCACACTTCATCGGAGAGGCTATGGTGTTGATGTAGAAGCCCTCCGTGATGGATGCCCCCTCCGGCGGAGCTCCGGAACAGGCCCCAAGATGGGATCTCGTGGATACAGAAAGTTATGGCGGTGGAATTAGGGTTTTGGCTCCGTATTTGATCATTTGGGGGTACGCAGGTATATATAGGAGGAAGGAGTATGTTGGTGGAGCAACAGGGGGCCCACGAGGGTGGAGGGCACGCCTGGGGGGGGGGGGTAGGCGCGCCCCCCTACCTCGTGGCTTCCTCCTTTGTTTCTTGACATAGGGTCCAAGTCTCCTAGATCATGTTTGTTCCAAAAATCACGTCCCCGAAGGTTTCATTCCGTTTGGACTCCGTTTGATATTCCTTTTCTGCGAAACTCTGAAATAGGCAAAAAACAACAGTTCTGGGCTGGGCCTCCGGTTAATAGGTTAGTCCCAAAAATAATATAAAAGTGGATAATAAAGCCCAATAATGTCCAAAACAGTAGATAATATAGCATGGAGCAATCAAAAATTATAGATACGTTGGAGACGTATCATTGCTCCTTGGCCTTGAGATCGAGAAGTTTAAAACACGGAGGCTAAGGTGGAGGCGCGAGGTTTTGGTTAATGTGCGGGCCGCACACGGCGCCAACACGACACGAGGTTCGTCTGCCTGGTGCGCATGCAGTCGGGTGAGTTGTCCAAGTATAGACACAACCAGGCCCTCGTTGGTACCCGCGCCTCGACTTTGGCTGGTCATAGTGGAGAGTAACATACACTAGTTACTAGTCTATGTTACTAGTACCTTCATAGTGGGTAGTGTCATATAGAGTATGTGATAACATAGTACTACATGTCTTCATTTATTACTTTGTAGACTCATTTTGCATTGGAAAGCGCTATGTGATGGTAACATATTAGGCTAGTCATAGTGGGAGTAACTTAACTACTCCCTCCGTGTAGGTGTGTAAGTCACCTTACGAAAACGAAATAAACCCAAAACACTTAGGCACAGTAATTAACTCCCTTCTCGTTTCTTGTTTCATGATGTATCAACCAATAAGAGATGTGGGCCGTGCATGCTTTTAATGACTTGAGACTAACAAACATGACATGTAGTGGTTAGTTCATTGCATGCAATACTATTAATTAGCAAAAAGACATTAAGTTCTCTCGTTTTCCCTCCGCCTTGGTCGCGGTGCACAACCTAAGATGACTTAGACTACCCACAGTGGGAGTAACATATATGGTAACATCACACTTATCTAGACAAAATAGATGATGTAGCATGTAATTAATGAAGAAAGAGAGGCATGTGGTAACATAGCTAGTTACAATAACATCACACATATCAAGAAAAGATGAGTCTACAACCTAATAAATGAAGTGATGCATGACACAACACATATGTTACTACCCACTGTGGAGGTAGTAACATAGACTAGTAATTTATGCATGTTACTACTCTAAGTTACTCCCCACTGTGACTAGTTTTATACACCTAGACGGAGGGAGTAGTAACATAGCGCACTTCGAGAAAATTCTGCTTATGTGGCAAATTAATAAGAGGTGGTAACATAATATGTTACTGTGACATAGCGCTTTCCAAGACAAGATAAATGAAGCCATCTATGATACTACTATTATGTTACTTTGAATTATGAAGGTAATAACTTAGACTAGTGTCATATGCATAACACTAGTCTAAGTTACTCCCCACTCTCTATTTGCCCCTCTCCTCACTAATTACTTGCCACCTCATCATTTTTTATTATGTGGCATCTATGTTACTACCTATGTTACTCCCACTATGACCAGCCTCATGCGCAGAGAAATTAGGATCGGAGGAAGTACTACTAGTAGTACTACTTTGATGTGTCGCGTCAACTCGCACAAGTATGCAACACTTCCTGAACAAACAAGCATATAAGCTGTTATACTTACTTCTTATAAGCAGTTATACTTCTTACCCAAAGGATCTTTATATCCAACAGACACAAAATATCTGTTTGACTGTTGGAAATTACTTTAACTACTGATCTGATGTCGAAGTAATTTCTTCATCGCCACCAAAGCCCACCATCTCTTAAGCTAAAGTAGACCGAGCTAACCCCTATATTAGCATATTACTAAGATAAACAGAAGGCACCGTAGAATCATTTAGGACATGAGCTTTTCAGTCTGAATGTGGAGGGACTCCAGCTTAACCCCGGCCAGCAGCTTGGGCGGAACTGTGAAGACGGTCAGCTCGTGCACGGCGACGTCATCGGGATCCTTGCTGCTTGTCACCTCCATTTCCACCTTGACGGCATCGGTCCTGCCTTTGGGCTCCCCCGGCGGGCCGTTCGCCCATAGCTTGCCTGCATAGTGCAGAAGTGGGGATGACCCCGCTCTGACGCAGACGACCGATGATACGTCTCCAACGTATCTATAATTTTTGATTGCTCCATGATATATTATCTACTATTTTGGACTGTATTGGGCTTTATTTTCCACTTTTATATTATTTTTGGGACTAACCTATTAACCGGAGGCCCAGCCTAGAATTCTTGTTTTTTGCCTATTTCAGTGTTTCGGATAAATGGAATATCAAACGGAGTCCAAACGGAATAAAATCTTCAGGAACGTGATTTTCTCACCGAACGTGATCCACGAGACTTGGACCCTGCTCCAAGGAACAAAAGAGGCGGTCATGAGGGTGGGGGGCGCCCCCCCTAGGGCGCGCCCCTGCCTCGTGGGCCCCTCGTTGCTCCTCTGGCGTACTTCTTCCTCCTATATATACACACGTACCCCCAAACGACCAGAACAGGAGCCAAAACCTAATTCCACCGCCGCAACTTTCTGTATCCACGAGATCCCATCTTGGGGCCTGTTCCGGAGCTCCGCCGAAAGAGGGCCGTCATCACGGAGGGCTTCTACATCATCATAGCCTCTCCGATGAAGTGTGAGTAGTTTACCTCAGACCTTCGGGTCCATAGTTAGTAGCTAGATGGCTTCTTCTCTCTCTTTGAATCTCAATACAAAGTTCTCCCCCTCTCTTGTGGAGATCTATTCGATGTAATCTTCTTTTTGCGGTGTGTTTGTTGAGACCGATGAATTGTGGGTTTATGATCAAGTCTATCTATGAATAATATTTGAATCTTCTCTGAATTCTTTTATGTATGATTGGTTATCTTTGCAAGTCTCTTTGAATTATCCGTTTGGTTTGGCCAACTAGATTGGTAGTTCTTGCCATGGGAGAAGTGCTTAGCTTTGGGTTCGATCTTGCGGTGTCCTTACCCAGTGATAGAAGGGGCAGCAAGGCACGTATTGTATCGTTGCCATCGAGGATAACAAGATGGGGTTTATTTCATATTGCATGAATTTATCTCTCTACATCATGTCATCTTGCTTAAGGCGTTACTCTGTTTTGAACTTAATACTCTAGATGCATGCTGGATAGCGGTCGATGAGTGGAGTAATAGTAGTAGATGCAGAATCGTTTCGATCTACTTGTCACAGACGTGATGCCTATATACATGATCATGCCTAGATATTCTCATAACTATGCTCAATTCTGTCAATTGCTCAACAGTAATTTGTTCACCCATCGTAGAATACTTATGCTCTTGAGAGAAGCCACTTGTGAAACCTATGGCCCCCGGGTCTATTCTCATCATATCAATCTCCATCACTTTAATCTTGCTTTGCTTTTTTACTTTGTCTTTACTTTTTACTTTGCATCTTTATACCAAAAATACCAAAAATATTATATCTATCAGATCTCACTCTCGTAAGTGACCGTGAAGGGATTGACAACCCCTAATCACGTTGGTTGCGAGTAGCTATCGCTTTGTGCAGGTACGAGGGACTTGAGCGTGGGCTCCTACTTGTTGGGGAACGTAGCAGAATTTTAAAATTTTCTACGCATCACCAAGATCAATCTATGGATTCATCTAGCAACGAGGGAGAGGGGAGTGCATCTACATACCCTTGTAGATCGCCGCAGAAGAATTCAAGAGAACGGGGTTGATGGAGTCGTACTCGTCATGATCCAAATCACCGATGACCTAGTGCCGAACGGACGGCACCTCCGCGTTCAACACACGTACGGTTGGGAAGACGTCTCCTCCAACTTGTTCCAGCAAGGGGGAAGGAGAGGTTGATGGAGATCCAGCAGCACGATGGCATGGTGGTGGAAACTACGGCGATCTTGGCAGGGCTTCGCCGAGCACTACGAGAAGGAGAGGTGTCATGGGAGGGAGAGGGAGGCGCCAGGGGCTAGGGTGCGGCTGCCCTCTCTCCCCCTCACTATATATAGGACCCCTAGGGGGGGTGCCGGACCTAGGAGATGCAATCTCCAAGGGGGCAGCGGCCAAGGGGGTGGAGTGCCCCCCAAGCCAAGTGGGGCGCCCCCCACCCCTAGGGTTTCCAACCCTAGGCGCAGGGGAAGGCCCAAGGGGGGCGCACCAGCCCATTAGGGGCTGGTTCCCCTCCCACTTCAGCCCATGGGGACCTCCGGGATAGGTGGCCCCACCCGGTGGACCCCCGGGGCCCTTCCGGTGGTCCCGGTACAATACCGATTACCCCCGAAACTTTCCCGATGGCCGAAACTTGACTTCCTATATATAAATCTTCACCTCCGGACCATTCCGGAACTCCTTGTGACGTCTGGGATCTCATCCGGGACTCCGAACAACTTTTGGGTTACCGTATACTAATATCTCAACAACCCTAGCGTCACCGAACCTTAAGTGTGTAGACCCTACGGGTTCAGGAGACACACAGACATGACCGAGACGACTCTCCGGTCAATAACCAACAGCGGGATCTGGATACCCATGTTGGCTCCCACATGCTCCTCGATGATCTCATCGGATGAACCATGATGTCGAGGATTCAATCAATCCCGTATACAATTCCCTTTGTCAATCGGTACGTTACTTGCCCGAGACTCGATCGTCGGTATCCCAATACCTCGTTCAATCTCGTTACCGGCAAGTCACTTTACTCGTACCGTAATGCATGATCCCGTGATCAACCACTTGGTCACGTTGAGCTCATTATGATGATGCATTACCAAGTGGGCCCAGATATACCTCTCCGTCATACGGAGTGACAAATCCCAGTCTCGATTCATGCCAACCCAACAGACACTTTCGGAGATACCCGTAGTGTACCTTTATAGTAACCTAGTTACGTTGTGACGTTTGGCACACCCAAAGCTTTCCTACGGTATCCGGGAGTTGCACAATCTCATGGTCTAAGGAAATGATACTTGACATTCGGAAAAGCTATAGCAAATGAACTACACGATCTTTGAGCTATGCTTAGGATTGGGTCTTGTCCATCACATCATTCTCCTAATGATGTGATCCCGTTATCAATGACATCCAATGTCCATAGTCAGGAAACCATGACTATCTTTTGATCAACGAGCTAGTCAACTAGAGGCTCACTAGGGACGTGTTGTGGTCTATGTATTCACACATGTATTACAATTTCCGGATAACACAATTATAGCATGAACAATAGACAATTATCATGAACAAAGAAATATAATAATAACCATTTTATTATTGCCTCTAGGGCATATTTCCAACACTACTGGACTGATACCTTGGTTCTCAAAAACTAAGGGAAATACTTACGCTACTCTGCTGCATCATCCCTTCCTCTTTGGGGAAAACCAACGCAAGCTCAAGACGTAGCAAGAAGGATTTCTGGCGCCGTTGCCGGGGAGTCTACGCAAAAAGTCAACATACCAAGTACCCATCACAATACCTATCTCTCGCATTACATTATTTGCCATTTGCCTCTCATTTTCCTGTCCCCCCAATTCACCCCTGCCGTTTTATTCGCCCTCTCTCTCTATCCTCCCTCTCTATTTGCCTCTTTTTGCTCGCTTGCCTTTTTGTTTGCTCGTGTGTTAGATTGCTTGTTTGTCGCGATGGCTCAAGATACTACCAAATTGTGTGACTTCACCAATACCAATAATAATGATTTCCTTAGCACTCCGGTTGTGTCGGTGTTCTGGGAATGGGGGTCCCCAGACTTGCCTGCCTGCGGCCTGCGGCGTGGCTCAAAGGGGGCCCCAGCGCGGCCCATATTCACCAACACAAACCCAAGACCCTCGCGAGGGGCCAAGCCTCGCGGGGCGGACGACATGGAGCTTCCTCAGGCACGGCCTTGTCAGGCTGGCTCACGAGGAGGCGGAGAGACCAAGGCAGGATACCTCACGAGGTGCCTATGACACAAGCCATGACGACCAAGGGCGCCAGGCGGGTGCCAACCCGCGTAGTGTCCTCCTTTCCCCTTTGGTGTAAAGGGGGCAAGCACAGCCGCGGAGTACCGAGGCATTAGGAAAAGGTTGCTATTTCAGTGCAACGAGACCAAGACCAGGAGGACTATGAGACAGAGGTCACCGTGGAGCCCAAGACGGCGTCATCACCAGAGCTTTGCGCAGGCGAAGACTACTTTTGTCAGGATAGCTGATACTAGCTGTCCCCCTTCAAATTAGCCCGCCATTGTTGTCTCCCTTCCCGCTCGATATTTGGGAAGAGGACCAGGGCCTCTATAAATAGGATCAGCCACCCGCGAGAGGGAAAGGGAGAGCGGAGGGGTTCGAGGAAGGAGGCTCTTTAGAGAGAGGTTTCGATTAGAAAGAGAGAGAGAAAGGTGACTGAACTCCTCCCAGCAGTTCATCGCCCCAGCCAAGAACAGACCCTCGCGAGGCTGTTCTTCCTTGTATTGTTCGTCATCATCAGCCCAAAAGGCAATCCACCACACCACACACTGGAGTAGGGTATTACACCACAACGGTGGCCCGAACCAGTATAAACCCTGTGTCTCTTGTGTTGTTCTTTCCACAGTTTAGATCTTAGCGAGGCAGAGGGGTGTAGGTAGGTAGGAGGCGAAATCTCCGCGCGCACCCCAGTGTTCGAACCTCAAGGGTCAGCCGAAACCCGAAATCCGCCATTTGGCGCGCCAGGTAGGGGTGCGCCGGGATTCGTCTTCCACCACCCCGTTCTCCTGCGACCATCACGGCCATGTCTGACGCTCGTCGGGCCCGCGCCGAGCGCCGGGCCGCACTCACTTCCCGCATCGCCCAGATGGCCCCTGTTGGCGGACGTCCTCGCCGTTCCCCGTCACCTGCCGTCAACACCACCACCGGCCCGGCGGGGGACGAGCAACAAGCATCGTCCCAGCATCCGTCCGTGCAGCAGGATGGCCGCACCGCAACTCCCTCGCTCACCCCAGCTGGATCTTCGTCCCGCGCGCTCCGCGCGCCCATGGAGGCTTGGGCTGCACTCATCGCGGTATGCTACCATCCCGTCGACGACGTCTACGAAGAATGGCTCGATTGCGTCACCGAGCTCATCCGCGCCACAGGGGGCTCTCCTACACCGTCCGTTCCGCTGCACCGCACCCCGCCCCACGCGGGCGATGAAGCTCTGGCGGCGCCCCGGCCGCCTCGTCCTCAGGACGGCGCCATGGCTCCAAGGCGTGTGGCCCCTGGGCGGAACCCGCTCCATCAAGTGCCAGCGCGGCAAGAGCAGAGCTTTCAAGAAGTCCCTCGCCCGCAAGAAGCTACCCGGGCGCTCCCTGCTCCAGCACGTCGCGACCATGCTCCTGCTCCCGCGCGTCAAGACCCCGCGCTGCTCCCAGCTACAGCACGTGGGGACATGCAAGACCAAGCTCCCCGTCATCCAAGGCCTCCTGTGGCCACAACAGGCTACCGCGCCTTCACCGCCGAGCTACGCAGCGTCGCGTGGCCCGGCAAGTCCAAGCCGGACTTGCCTCCTCGCTATGACGGCATGGCCGACCCTGCAGAGTTCCTCCAGCTCTACGAGCTGGGCATCGAAGCTGCCAACGGAGATGAGAAGGACATGGCGAACTAGTTCCCCATGGCACTCAAGGATGGGGCCCGCACCTGGCTCCTGAACCTGGCTCCAGGCACAATCTCGTCCTGGGACGAGATGCGCACCCGCTTCATCGCCAACTTCCAAGGCACTCGCGACCGGCCACCCGCCGTGAGCGACATGCGCCGCATCAAGCAACAGCCCGGGGAGACCCTGCAGAAGTACATCCAGCGCTTCAACAATGCGCGCCTCAAGATTCCCAAGGTGACTGAGGAGGCCGTCATCTCGGCCTTCTCCGACGGCGTGCGCGACGTCAAGATGAAGGAGGAGCTGGCGATGCATGAAGACCTGTGCACTTCCTTGGAGCTGTTCAACCTAGCAACCAAGTGCGCCAGGGCCGAGGAAGGGCGTCTCTCCCTCCTCGAGCTGCCTGCCGCAGACCCAGAAGAGAAGAAGCCCAAGGCCAAGGATGTGAAGCACAAGGGGGCTGCCATGCTCACGGCAGAACCAGACACCAAGCGGGGCAGAGATCAGCCCGAACCTTCCAAGGGCAGCCGGTACTGTGTGTACCACGACCTCCACACCCACAACACCAACGAATGTCAAGAGCTCCGAGCCATGCGAGAAGGAAGGATCGGTCGTCGCCCTGACCACAGTGACCGGGGCTACGGTCGAGGAGGAGGAAGGAACGCAGGACGCTAGGAAGATCGTGGCCTGTGCCAAGGGTGGCGCGATCAACCTCGCGAGGATCACTGGCAAGACCCGCCTCGCGAGGGAGGCTGGAGGGATCAGCCTCGCGAGGGAGACTGGAGGGATCAGCCTCACGAGGATCGCCCGCAAGGCAACGCAGGCCTCCCACCGCTACCGCCACAGCCAAGGAGAAACGAGGACCGCCACTGAGACGAGGGGGCTGGGGGCTTCCAGGAGACACGCGCGATCGCCTGCATCCTGGGCGGTGCACAAGCCCCAGCCTCTCAGCGCATCTTCAAGTAGTTCGCCCGCGAAGTGAACGCAGTCCTCCCCAGGCTCGAAGCCACGCGCCCTCTCAGGTGGTCGGCATGAGCCATCATGTTCAGCTCAGCAGATCAGCTCAAGTGTGCGGCTATAGCCGGTGTTCTCCCGATGCTTTGCTCCCCGATCGTCAGCAACGTGGTGGTCACCAAGACCCTCATCGATGGCGGGGCAGGGCTCAACGTCCTGTTCGTGGAGACGTTCAACAACCTCCAAGTGCCCTACATCCAGCTTCAGCCAACCAAGCCTTTCTCCGGTATCACCGACGACTCCACGGTCCCGATTGGGCAGGTCCGCCTCCCTGTCACCTTCGGGGCACGCGACAACTACCGCACCGAGCTCATCGACTTCGACGTCGCTCACATTCGCCTGCCGTACAATGCCATCCTTGGGTACCCAGCGCTGGCCAAGTTCATGGCCGTAACTCACCACGGCTACAACGTCCTCAAGATGCCAGGAAGCGGCGGAGTCATCACGGTGCCTTGTGAAGAGAAGGACGCGGTGTGTTCCCTGGAACGAGCCTTTCAGGACGCGTCACTGGAAGACCCGGATCGTGGGAGCAGGAGGCCTCCCGAGACCGCCCCTAAGAAGAAGAAGACATCGTCCGGCCCGACCACTCAGGAGGCAAGCCCCTCTGGGCCCGCGCTTGCCCAGGGAGAACCTCCTTCCATCGCATAGGAAAGCGCGCCCGGCGCCCTCCTCAGGCAGGGCTCGGGGGCTCTCCCCTGGAGGGCCACCGACCAAGCTAGGGTCACGAGGTAGGAGCTTGGGCACCACATGGAGGCATGTTTCGAAGCACGTTTCCCTCAAGAAGGAGCAAGGCAAGGAGATCCGGACCCTCAGGAGTTCGTCAGCAAGGCCATTCAGGAGCTACAGGACTCAAGAGTCATGAAAGGCGGCCGCCGCCTACCAGCAGTAGCTCCCCATCTAGGCGAGGATGGTGGGCTACGCCTCTGCATCGACATACCAGGGCTCAACCGAGTCGCCTCTCTGGAGCGCCTCTGGCCCTCGCGGGTGGGGCGCTGCGGAGGCCCACCCCACAGCTACGTTCGCATGCCTTACGGCTTGCCGAACGCGGCTGACATGTACCAGCGCCTCATGAGGGGCATCACGGAGGCACGAGAGGCCAGGCGTTCCGCAGCCCTGGCAGGGATGGAGATGGCCCGCGAGGAGCCGCCAGCGCCTCCGAAGCCTCCCGAGGCCCCTGGGCCTGGGGGCTCGTGAGGATCGGCCCCCGCACCCATCGAGCCTGCTACATCAATGCTCCTTCGTCCTCAACATCATCAGGTGACATCTTTTGAGTCTTATTTCCAGCTGGGAGCGCCCCCCAGGGCTACATTATTCCCAGGCCGCGTGGGTCCGTCCCTGCAGCGTGTATCCCTTTCTTTATTCCATGTTGTTAGCTTACCTTGTTGGGGGCGCCCCTCGGGCTGCATGATCCCCAAGCCACTCGGGCCAGGCCCAGCGGCATGTATCCCATTTGCGTTTATTTCCGATTATGTGTTAGACCCACCATGCTTGATTATTTGATGCCGGTCCACGGCACCTCTTCTTCTCCATGCCGACCACTTGCACGTTAAAGGGGGGGTACCTGAGCATCGTGACTCAGGGCTCTTACTGGCTCTCCAGCCCTCACCCTCTGGCCTTGTCCATGGCATCGCGACCTGGCATACCAGCGACGGCTGAGACCAGCTCGAGGGCCGGGACCCAAGGACGTAGAGTGCCGACATCTAACCAAATTTGCAGGGACACATCACAAGATAAGGCCCAGTGCCAGGCGCAACCCGCCTAGAGGTAGGGCCCCGTGAGTCCCGTGCTGGCTCACAGGTGCCTAGATACACCTCGTCAGGCCCTACCGTGCCAGCCACGTGTCAGGGCGGGGCTGTACACGCCTCGGGGGCTCCTCCCGGAGGGGCCCCCCCTCCCACGTACTAGTGGAAGCACCATGCTCCGTGCTGGCTGACGACACTGCCGAGGAGCGGCTATGCCTGTACACATACGGTAGCACTATGCTCCGCGCTGGTGATAAACAACTGAGGGTGGCCCCCGGGCCGCACCAACCTCAGGGAGCCCAGAGCTTAGTGTCTAGACTCATCGTAACGCCTCCCCTCGGGAGCGCTGCGCGAGGGGGCTGGGCACGGGGGCTGCGCCTGGGTCACACCCAGACGCACGCCGCCCAGACAGGTCCCCCCGGGCCTGGTTCGTAGTGCGTCTCTCCCCGAGCGGAGCCAAGGTACGAAGGCCGTTTGAGCATCAAGGGGGACTCCTGAGCATCGCGACTCAGGAGCCTAACTGGTCACGTAGCCCCTCACTCCATGGCCCCGTCTTGGTTTCCAGTCGGGACCAACACTGGGTGAGGCACGCACGCGGCCGGGCTCTGCAGACGTAGAACGGTAGATCCACCCGCATCACACCTCCCTACTTGCTGTTCGTGCACCAAGGGGGACTCCTGAGCATCGCGACTCAGGAGCCTAACTTGTCACGTGGCCCCTCACTCCTTGGCCCTGTCATGGTTTCCGGTCAGGACCAACGCTGGGTGAGGCATGCGGGGGGCCGGTGTCGGGTGGTAGGTGCGACATATGCCAACGGGTGGCTTATCATTGTGGGAGCCAGTAAGACATCGCCGGTGCCTGGAAACGGGATAAGGCGAAGACATGCACGCCGGCGGATCTTACCCAGCTTCGGGGCTCTCCTTGGAGATAACACCCCTACTGCTGCTCTGCGGGGTCTCCGCATGTTCACTAGTCGAACAAGTAGCTACACAATGCTCCTTGAGCTGTTTGGTGGGAGGAGGAAGAAGGGCACGACTAGCCTATTTCCTCTCCTTGTGTGGTGTCTAAGACTAGCAGGGGGTCCAACCTTTTGCATGGGTGCCCCGGGGGGTTTATATAGGCCTACCCCCCGGGCACAATGGTAATCCGACTGGGCGCGGGCCCAGCCGTCTGTGACTGCGCTCGCCGGCTTCTGCGCCGGCTGCTGGGGCCCGCCGACTGGTGGGTCCCGCCAGCTACCGGCCCCTTGGTCGACAGGCAGGCCCCACTGTCCGGGGCCTGGTCGGTGGCTGGTTACTGTGGCTCCATCTTGTTGACGTGGGCTTCATCGTGGTAACCGCGGCTACAGTACCGCCGCCTGTCAGGCGATCGCTGTAGCCTCACCGCGTCTTATCTCCTTAATGGGGCGTCTTCTTCGAAGGAGGTGGCAAGCCGGCTGCAGGGAGCCGGCTCTGTCTTGGGCCGACTGGTTGGAGGCGTGGCCACCTTCGAGCATCTCTCTGCTCAAAGGGGCTCACCATCTATGGGCCACGCTGGCGGCCCGTCGTGGGTGACACCAAAGTCAACATGGCAACAGTGTTGCGCCGGACGGGTCATGCCTACTCCGTACGGCGCACTGTGCCAGGCGTGCTCCGGGATTCGGGGGTGGCAGGCTTTACTATAGCCACGCCCCATCGCACCGCCGTTAGGTGGGTGCAAACTTTGAGGGTACGGCCTCGACCGCTTTATGGGAGCCGGCTTCTTGGAGTCGGCCTTCTCATGGCCGGCTTCTTGGAGTCGGCCTTCTCATGAGGGCTAAAGTCGGACCGCCTTCCGAAAGCCGGCCTGGGCGGCAGCCAGCAAGGGGAAGGCGGCCCCACGTCTTGGATTCTTGAGAGCCGGGCGGGCTCGTAATTTTTCAGAAGGGCCAGGGGAAGCCGGCTAGGCTACCCATGGCTATTTACTCTGACAGTAGTCCCCGAACTAATCGAGCTCCGAGGCGAGCAGGGGGACGAGAAGCTGGGTCAGCTTCCCATCCTGAAGAGCCGGCTTTGCGGGCGTATGCCTACTTCAAAGAGCCCCGCGTCTTGTAGGCGGGAGGAGGGGGGACCTGCATGCTGACCACGGGCCCTCCCGCGGCCACGTGGCAGCGAGATCCCGTGAGCGCACACGCGCGACGGGACGCTGCCGCAGGCCCGGGCCCGCCACTCGCGAGCCTTGGTCCGGGCGCGGATCTTCCGTGGCCCACAGGGGCCGCTCGCCTTCCCGAGGCAGTTTTGTTTCGCCGTTAAGGCTCAATAATCGCTGGACGTAGGGAGTGGGCACGATCAATCCCCACGCTTCCCCACGCCGCGCCTCCTTGGCTCCGCCACGCGAGCCTTTAAGTAGGGGGAGGAGGGAGAGCGACAGAGGTTCGCACGCTCTCTCTCGCTCCGCCCCTCCTAATCCTCGTTTCTTCCTCTTGTTGCCGCTGCAGCCTCCCCTCTCAGTGTTGCCGCGTCTCTACATCGCCTTGCTCCCATGGCGTTGTCAAGCTCGTGGGACGGCTCCAACGTTCATGAAGACCATGTGGAGTTCCTCCGCCAGACTCGGTGCCTGCCCGGCGCCAACCTCGTGCAGGTCCGCCTGGCGCCGGAGACGGAGATCTCGCCGGCGCCGGAGGAGGGCGAGCGGGTCGTCTTCCGCTCGCACTGCCTGCGCGGCTTCGGCCTTCCGACGAGCGGATTTCTGCGCTCCTTCCTCGAGTTCTACAACCTCCAGCCGCATCACCTCACGCCCAATGCGGTGATGCTGCAGTCGGCCTTTGTCTCCCTCTGCGAAGGCTTCTTGGGGCTTCTCCCCACGCTGGAGCTCTGGGGAGAGTTCTTCCAGAGCAAACTCGGCACCGTCGTCGCCGGCATGCCCGCACCCTGCGGGGCCTTCATCGCCATGAGGAGGGTGAGCGAGAACAATCCGTTCCCGTCCATCCCCCTAATCCAGTCGGTGAAGGTCTGGCAAAAATCGTACTTCTACGTGAGGAACGTCGCCAAGCAAGGATACTACATCAACCTACCGGCTGGGAGGCAGCCCTCGTGGGGTTTCCGGTCCCGGTCACTGTCTCCGGCCGGGAATGCCGCCGTCTCCCGGCTTCGGGTGATGATCCAGTCGGAAGGCCTGCGCGGGGCCGACTTGGTGGCCGCCTTCGTGGAGCGCGGGATTCTTCCTCTCCAAAGCCGGCCCCATATGATGTGTCAGATGAGCGGCCGCTTCGACCCAAGCCGGCTGAGCACATGGGAAATGCCCCACGCGGAGGTGGCGCTCATGGTTAATTACATCGCCAACTGCAAGCTCGCCGGGGACTGGCAATACGGCAAGGCGCCGTATTCTCATGCCAATCCCCCGCCCGTGGTAAGCTTCTCTCTATCTTCTTTTTGACGTCTACCGGCTTCATGACAGTCGGCTTCTGACCAGTAAGTTCTTTCGAGCAGAACCCTCTTCTTCCGCCGCCGGCTGGGGCGGCAGGGATTGAACGCCAGTATGCCCCCGACCGCACGGTGGACGACGTTGACGACCCGGACTTGGGGGCGGCCGCCATGGAAGACGCCGTCATGGGGGACAATGCCGAGCCCGGAGGCTCAAGGTTCACCGCGAGCTTCGAGGACTGGCCGGACGATGCTGAAGCCGAAGTCGCCCCGCGTCGCCAGCCGGCGGCCGACTATCAGGGCGCGGGCTCGTCCATCGCACCGGCCGCCGGCGGTGCGCAGAAGCGCCGGCCCGCTTCAGGCCTCTTCGGCAGTCGGCCGAAGAAGTCCAAGCCCTCCACCGCGGCGACAAAACGAGACAAGGCGGCCTCGAAGGCGGCCTGCTTCCGCAAGGCGGTGAAGCAGCCTTAGGCGGTTTCAGCGTAAGTCGCCGATTGCCTGGTCGCATGCCCTTCACCATTCTCTTTCTCTTCGAATATTCTTCTCAACTTTTTCTCGCTTGCTGGACAGGGCGCTGCTTTCCCTTGAGCGGGGTCCAGGCGGCTCCATCGTGGGGCCGGCTGGAGGGTCTTCGAGCTCCCGCCGCGTGGACCCCCGCGCCGATCTCAGGGAGGCCACGGAGCGTAACGCCCGCGAAGCGCGGGAGGAGCGCAAGGCGGCAGAGAAGGTGGCCGCCCAGGCGGCGAGGGAGCAGGCCGACGCGGCAGCCAAGGCCCAAGCAGAGGCGGCTACCGCGGAGACGGAGGTGAAAAGCTTGCACAACCAGCCTCCGCTGCTCGCCATTCCTCTCCGAGCCGTAGCCCCCGACACCCCATTGCCCTTGGCGGAGGAGATCGTCCAAGACCCGCCGCTGATGGAGAGGGGGGAGGACCCCGTGGCCTTCACGAGGAGAGCGCCGCCAGCAGCGCCTACCGGAGTGGGCCAAGGCCCAATCGTCAGCGGCGCCAGAGGGGCCGACCGGAGGTGAGCCGGAGAACAGAGCCGGCCTCGAGGTGCAGCCGGCGACGAGCCGGCGCACAGGGGGAGGCGTCGCTCCACCGGAGTTGCGCCGAGTCGCGGGCGTAGGCCAGTCGGCGGAAGATCTGGAGGCGGCCAGCACCGCCACGTCCGAGTGGACTCCCAGCGGGGGGACTGGCGAGCTGAATGAGGCGGCTCAAGGGGTCCGGAGCCGGCTGCAAGCTCAGGCCGCCCTGCTGCAACAGTTCACCCAGGAGTTCTTGTCGACGCGAGCCACCATCCGGGTGAGTCCTTCGTTCTTGGCTGCTTTGCTTTCTTAATTTCTTCCGTGGGGGCGCGTCAGCGCACCCACTGGGTGTAGTCCCCGAGATTCGGGCCGACTGCTGCGCAGTCGGGTCGGATCTTTCTCGATGGCTACCTTACTTTGCTTTTTTCTGAATTTTTAGGAATATCACAACCTTCGTGCTGCCGCCTTCAACTCCCAGGCTTGGGAGTTGAGCCGGAGGACCGATGACCTGGCCGACAGCCGAAGTACTCGATCTTGTCTGTCTCCTGTGGGGGCGCGTCAGCGCACCCACTGGGTGTAGTCCCTGAGATTTGGGCCGACTGCTGCGCAGTCAGGTCGGATCTTTCTTAACGACTCTTTCCTTATTGGTTTTTCTTTTTCTTTGTCTTCAGGGGCCAATGCCGACTTGAGGAAGGAGCTCGGCGAAGCGAAGGCCGCCCTTCATACTAAGGAGGCCGAGTACGCTGCCTTGGTCCAGGAACGGGATCGCCTAGCCAAGAAGCTGGTCGACCAAGAGGAGAGCCATAAGGCGGCCCTGCAGGTGGCGCAGGAAAGCGAAGCCGCCTTGAAGGCGGAGTATGAGACCGAGGCGGCGAGCTGGTCTGAGACCCGGCGAGCCCTGGATGAAGGCTTCGGCCGGATCGAGGATTTGATCGATGGTAAGCCGCCTTCCTCGGCCCTCCCCTGCCCCTTGCCGTCTGGGTTTTTGGCTTATCTTGAGCTGCTGCTTATTTTTTTTTGGTGCAGACTACTTCCCCGGCTACTCCGCCTTCGCCGCCCAGAGCATTGAGGCCCATCGCGAGGCGCGTCGTCAGGCGGGGGCCAACATCGCGCCGGATGCGAACCGGACACTTGAGGAGCAGCTCCTGGCTGTCCAGGCACGGTTGCAGCCGGCTCATCAGATGCTTCGCCGGCTCCAACGTGCCGGGGCACAAGTGTTGGCCGCCCTCTGGCCCGGCGAGACGATCCCCCGCACCCCAAGCCAAACTGCCGACTGGCTGGAGGTCGCAGTTGGTCGCTTTGAGGCTTGGAAGGCGTCGGCGGCCCGCCTCGGAGCCGAGCGGGCGTTGTAGTTCGTTCGGGCTTGGTACCCAGGGCTGAGCCTGGACCAGCTGCGCACTTGGCGGATGGAGGCCGACGCAGAGTTGGAGGAGGTGAGGCCGGCTATCGCCTAGCGAGCTTCGACAATCACCGAGTGCACCGACATCAGCGTTTTCGCACCCGAAATCGATGATGACGGTGTTGCTCAGCCGGAGGAGTGGTTCGGGCTGAACCCGGCGGTGGCGAGGACTCGGCGGAGGAGATTGCCTCCAGCGACGAAGGCGAGGATGACGAAGAGGAGGACAGCGAAGACGTCGAGCCAGCTGGTGGAACAACCGACCGACCTCAGGCCGACCGTGCCTCCAACAACGAGGCGCGTGGAAGCGCGCCCTCTGCGGGAGGCGGCGACCAGGCCGAAGTTCGCCAGCCGGCCGCTCCTTCAGCCGGCACGACCGTCTCCGCCAACCAGTCCGGCTCGTCGGCCGCTCCGCCAGCTTGACCTGCCGTCTTTATCTTTCCTGCTTGTTGTCTTTTGAACAATCTTTGTTAAGTTTTCGCAGTTCCACCCACTGGGGGTGTATCCAAACTATGTTGAATGCTGGCCTCTCGGAGGTCTTTTTATGTAAATATTATTATGTGCATGTTTGGTTTCCATTCGCGTATGCTTTTTATCCTTAGGCTTTTTTCCTTTGCCGCCTTCCCTCTTTGGGGAGGCAAGTACTTGAGCTTTCTTGGATTGAAGTGAAGTGAATGGAAACCGGCCGACCGACTACTTTGGTAACGAGTCGGCGGTGGGAGAAAAAACCGGCTTTTGTTATATTAGTCTGTTAGTCCCTAGCCGTTTTTCGTGTGGGCGCCCATTCCTGCCTTTAACTCTTGCCAGCCGGACAGCCGATTCTTCGAACTGCGACTTTTGGCAAGAGAAGGCTTGGGAGCCGGCACACTACTTGTCTGACTACGGGTAGGACTTCTAATATAACTCCAGTCGGCCAGTCCCCGAGCCGACTAGTCGAACTCGGTGCCAGACGGAACAAGTAAATGAAATGACAAGGTCATAAGCATGATACTTTTCATTCATAGATAAGGGATGGCAGTCCCCGAGCCCTCCTCGGGGATCCTATTGTCTTGTACTTAATAGAAAAGTTAGCGCGGTACATACTGCATTTCAACTGTAAAATCTTCGAAGGAGGTTGGCGTTCCATGGTCGTTCCGACTCCTTGCCGGAGTCGTCTCTCTTGCGTGCCTTCGGCTTCTGTGCGTCAATCAGGTAGTAGGAGTCATTGCCTAGAGCTCTGCTGATGACGAAGGGGCCTTCCCAAGGGGCTGAGAGCTTGTGATGGCCGGCTGTTCGCTAGATCAGCCGGAGCACAAGATCACCCTCTTGGAAAGATCTTGGCCTGACCTTCCGGCTGTGGTAGAGGCGCAAACCCTGCTAGTAGATGGCAGACCAGTTGAGGGCTAACAGCCGGCTTTCTTCCAGCAGGTCGATGCCGTCTTCTCGTGCTTCCTTGACCTCCGCTTCCGTGTACATGGTTACTCGAGGCGAGTCGAACTCGATGTTAGTTGGGATGACCACCTCGGCACCATATACAAGGAAGAAAGGGGTGATGTTGGTTGACTTGTTTGGCGTAGTGCGCAGGCTCCAGAGGACAGCCGGCAGCTCATCGAGCCAACAGCCGGCTGAGCGCTCCAGAGGTACGACCAGTCGAGGCTTGATGCCGGAGAGGATGAGGCCGTTGGCCCGCTCGACCTGGCCGTTTGACTGCGGGTGGGCGGCGGATGCTAAGTCCAGTCGGATACCTTGGGCTGCGCAGAAAAATGCCAAGGCTCCTTTGGCGAAATTCGTGCCATTGTCGGTGATGATGCTGTGTGGCACGCCGTACCGAGTTGTTATGTATGCGATGAACGTCACAGCAGTCAGCCCATTCAGCTTCTTGATCGGCTTTGCCTCAATCCACTTGGTGAATTTGTCCACGGCGACGAGCAAATGCGTCATGCCGCCACGCGCCGTATTGAATGGGCCCACCATGTCCAGTCCCCAAACGGCGAAGGGCCAAGTGAGGGGAATGGTCTTGAGTGCCGAAGCCGACATGTGTTGCTTGGAGCTGAAAAGTTGGCACCCCTTGCAATGTTTAACTAATTCTTTGGCGTCATCCAAAGCAGTCGGCCAGAAGAAACCATGGCGGAAGGCTTTGGCGACAAGTGATCTTGAGGCCGCATGGTGGCCGCATTCTCCTTGGTGAATGTCTCTGAGGATTGCAATGCCCTTCTCTTGCTCGACGCACCGTTGGAGGATTCCAGTGACACTGCGCTTGACTAGTTCTCTGTTGACGATTGTGTATGCTCCGGCTCGACGTTGGACTTGTCTTGCTTCTGTTTCGTCAGCCGACAGGTCTTGGTTTACTAGGAAGTTGAGGATGGACTGAGCCCATGATGGAGCCGCGACTTCTTCTACTGCCAATGCGGCTACTGCCATCAGGGTGGGCGGGCTGGGTGGTGAAATGCTGGAGTCGGCCGCCGGCTGTTGTGCTGGTGTAGTCCCCGGGCCGGCTACCGCAGTCCCCGAGCCGGGTGTGGCAGTCCTCGAGCCGGTTGCCGAAGTCCCCGGGCCGGCTGCGGGAGTCTTGGGGTCGCCTGCTTGGTTCTTCAAGCCGGACCCAGCCGCATCGGGGTCAGGCGGCACGAAGATGGAGTCGGACTCTGGAGACGGCCTGATGGACGGCTTGAGGAGGCGTTATAGAGCGACGCCGGTTGGAATTGCTTGCCGAGTAGAGCCTATTCGAGCCAGGGCATCGGCTGGCTCGTTGTCGGCTCGTGGTACGTGGAGGAACTCGCATCCTTCAAAGTATCCGCTGAGTTGTTGGACCAGGAAGCGGTATCTCGCCATATTTGCGTCCTTGGCGTCCCAGTCGCCGGATGATTGCTGGACCACCAAGTCTGAGTCGCCATAACATAGGATCCGGCGAATGCCAAGTTCTTTGGCAAGCCGGAGCCCGTGTATGAGCGCCTCGTACTCGGCCATGTTGTTGGAGGCGGCAAAGTGGATCTGTAGCGTGTATCTGAGCTTGTCGCCTTTGGGAGAGGTAAGGACGACGCCGGCTCCCAAGTCGGTGCGCATCTTGGACCCGTCGAAGTGCATGCGCCAATGGGTGGAGTCGGGAGCCGGCGGCAGGTACTGGGTCTCGGCCCAGTCGACGAGGAAGTCGGCCAGTGCTTGGGACTTGATGGCGGTGCGGGGCAGAAGATCATGTAAGGGGCCAGCTCGATGGCCCATTTCGCCACCTGGCCGGATGCGTCCCAACTGCCTATGATCTCGGCCAGCGGGGCGATGCATACGACCGTGACGGGGTGCTCTTGAAAGTAGGGCTTCAGCTTCTTGGCGGTGAAGTACACGCCGTAACACATCTTCTGGTAGTGCGGGTAGTTCTGCTTTGAGGCGGACAGCACCTCGCTCAGATAATACACCGGCCTCTGGACCGGCTGGGCTCGGCCTTCTTCTGGGCGTTGGACTACGATGACGGTGCTGACCACCCGGCTGGTTGCGGCGATGTAGAGGAGCATGGTCTCTTTCTCAGTCGGCGCCACCAGAACGGGCGGCGTGGCCAGCATCTTCTTCAGCTCGTGAAAAGCTTGGTCGGCCTGGTCATTCCACTCGAAGTGAGTGCTCTTCTTCATGAGGCGGTAGAGGGGGAGAGCTTTCTCTTCGAGCCGGCTGATGAAGCGGTTCAAGGAGGCCAAGCACCCGGTGAACTTCTGAATGTCTCGAAGCTTGGTGGGGATCGCCATTCTCTCGATGGCCTTGATCTTCACCGGGTTGCATTCGATGTCGCGTTCGGAGACCAGGAAGCCTAGGAGCTGGCTGGCTGGCACTCCGAACACGCATTTCTCGGGGTTGAGCTTGATTTGAAATCGGCGCAAGTTCTCAAACGTTTCCTTGAGGTCTCCCAGCAAGGTGTCGTGCTCCTCCGTCTTCACCACGATGTCGTCCATGTAAACGTGAGCGTTTCTGCCGAGCTGCTTGAGGAGGCACTTCTGCATGCAACGCTGAAAAGTGGCACCGGCATTTCTCAAGCCGAATGTCATAGTCAGGTAACAGAAGGCTCCAAATGGCGTGATGAAGGCGGTCCTCAGGCGGTCGTCCGGATCCAGCTTTATCTGGTGATATCCGGAGTAAGCATCCAAGAAACTCAACAGCTCGCATCCGGCTGTGGAGTCTATCACTTGGTCTATCCTTGGCAGGGCAAAGGGATCTTTGGGGCAGGCCTTGTTGAGGCTGGTGTAGTCTATACACATGCGCCACTTGTTGTTCTTCTTTAGCACGAGGACCGGGTTGGCGAGCCACTCTGGAAAGAAAACTTCCATAATGAAGCCGTCTACCAAAAGCCGGGCTATCTCCTCCCCTACAATCCTGCATTTCTCCTCCAACAGTCGGCGAAGGGGCTGTCTGACTGGCTTTGCGTCTTCTCGAATGTGTAGTTTGTGCTCGGCGAATTTCCGCGGAACACCCGACATGTCCTTGGGGGACCATGCAAAGATGTCCCGATTCTCATGGAGGAAATCGGCAAGCTCGCCTTCCTATTTGCTGTTCAGGTTCGCCCCGATGACGGCAAACCTCTCTGGATGCTCGGGGTCAAGAGGTATCTTCTTCGTCTCCTTGGCCGGCTGAAAAGATCCTTGAGCATCATGCTCCTTGGGGTCGGGGGACACGGCCGACTGCTTGCCGGCTATGGCCACGACTCGGTCCAGCATCTTCTTTTCTTCGGCAATCACAAGGGACTCGGCCAGCCGGCTGCTGGCTGCTGCGCACTCAGAAGACTTTTTGTAATCGCCGGCTATGGTGATGACACCTTTGGTGCTTGGTATCTTCATCTTGAGGTATGCATAGTGCGGAACTGCCATGAATTTGGCCAAGGCAGGTCGGCCAAGCAACGCATGGTAAGGGCTCTCCAGGTCCACCACTTCAAACCAGATCGCTTCCCGGCGGAAATGCTCCTTGTCCCCAAAAAGTACATCGATCTTGATCTTGCCAATGGGGGCGCAGGACAGGCCGGGTACGATGCCATGAAACACTGTCTGAGTAGGCGCGAGCTGCCTCGTCTTGACGTTTAGCTTCTCCAGGGTGTCACGGTACAGGATGTTGATGCTGCTCCCGCCGTCTATCAACACATGGGAGAAGCGGGCGGCGCGTCTGTCCGTTGCAAGGGTGGCTTCCAGGACCAAAGCATAAGAGCCGGGGGATGGCATCACCTCTGGATGGTCGGCCCGGCTCCAGCTGATGGACTTTTCTGACCAATGCATGTGTCCGGCGGGGTTGGCAGCGACCACGCAGGCTTCCTGGTGCTCTTGGCGCTTGCTGCGCCGGTCTTCAGGCTGGCTGGTAAAGACGATGTAGGTTGCTTGCTCGTCGGGGAATTCGTCGTGCACGGCTCCGACTGCGGGCCGAGCGGCTGGAGGCGGCGGGCCGGCAGGCGGAGGCGGCACGAGCCCCTCGCCCTTAGAGATTCGGGTGAGCCAATGGCACTTTCGGGTTGTGTGGTTGGACGGCTTCGTGCCGCTGTGGAACTTGCACGGGGCATCGAGAGTTTGCTCGTAGGAGAAAGCCGGCTGCCAAGCCGGCCTGCCGCCCTTGGATTTCTTGGGCGCCGGACGTTCTTCAGGCGGCGCGTCTTCAACAGTGGCCACCTGCCGACTGGCGGGAGGCGGCACGGGGCCCTTGCGCTTGTGGTCGTTCGAGTGGGGGTGTCGGCCGGAATCCCCAGCCGGCGTCTTGGGCGCCGGGTTGAGTACCTTTCCGGACGCGTCTACCCGAAGCTCGGTCTTCATCGAGGAGTCGGCGGTGGCGTACTTGTCCGCTATGTCTAGAAGCTCGTCGAGGGTAGCCGGCTCGTCGCAGAGGAGCTTGTGCTTGAGGTGGGTGCCTTCTCGGCATCCGGCCGTAAAGTACTCGATGGCTTGCACCTCGTGCACCCCCTCGCAAGAATTGCGGAGCTCGGCCCAACGCGTGAGGTAGTCACGAGTGGACTCGGCGGGGCCTTGTACGCACAAGGAGAGCTGTCTAGGCTTAGGAGCCCGCTTGTAGGTGCTGGTGAAGTTGCGGATGAAGGCTTCTGTGAAGTCCAACCAGCTGTTGATGCTGCACGGCTTGAGGCTGTTGAGCCAGGTCCACGCCGTGCCTTGCAGCATGAGGGGCACGTACTTCACGGCAACGCGCCAGTTGCCGTTGGCTATGCTGACCGCCGTGGAGTAGTCGATTAGCCAATCTTCCGGCTTCACGGAGCCGTTGTACTTGGGCGTGTCTCTTGGGAGCGAGAACCCTTTGGGGAAGGGCTCGTAGTGGATGCGGGGGCCGAAACAAGGCGGGCCGACATTGTCTTCTTCTTCCAATGCCAGGGATCGCGCCAGGCGGTCGATCCGATGGCGGGCATCGTTCTCGCCGACTCCTTCGCGGCGACCTAGTCGGGCGCTGAGAGTCGGGTGCGCCACTGGCGGCGGGGTGGGATATCTCTCTCCACGGGGTCGAGGCGGAGGCGGGTTGCCCCGCCATTCCATGGCTCGGGGATGGCCGTCCGCTTCTCGCTCGATGGAGATTCGGGTCCGGCTACGGCTGGCAGCCGGCTCTTTCTCGCGCCGCGCGCGGGTGTTGCTCGTAGCCGGCGTCTGGGACGTCGCGCCGTGGTCTCGGCGCGGGGGAGGGCTTCCCGCGCGGGCGTCTACTTCATGTCGCTGCGCGGCTGCGTCAATCAGTTGCTGGATGCGCCGGGTCATATGGGGGAGGTCTTCGGCCTCCAAGCCGTCCAACTCGTCTACGGCCGCCTGGGCGACACGCAAGTTCTCGAGCGGAGTGGCATAGACCGGGCGGTCGACTCCCAGCGCGTCGGCGATGACGGCGCCGCGTTGCTTGACAAGGCCGTCCCGGCTTGGTCCGCCTGGGGCCGGCGTGCCGAAGGCGGCGCGGTCAGCTTTGCGCTGGTAGGCCTCAGTGAGGCGTCTTACGGAAGCCATCCTCCGGCCCTCTGCGAGGAGGGCGAGGCGGCGTGCCTCCAGTGCTTCGTCGTCGGCATCAGCCGGGAGGGGGGTGGACAAGTCATGGGCCGCCGCGTGCGGGGCGTCGTGGGCGCTCTCGCCGGCCGGGCCGCCGTGGCCGACAACCATCACTTCGGTGGTGGCAGCGTCGCAGCCATCGGCTCGAGGAAGCGGGTCGTTGTAGATCGTGACGTTGGTGGGGAAGGTGTCGAACGAGGCCGTGTCGGAGGCGAGCTCGTCGGAGATGAGGGTTTCGTCGAGGAGATCGGCGAGGCTGCTCGCCGCGTAGATGCCGGTGACGCCTCGCAGCGCGTCGTGGCAAGCGCCGTCGGGCGTGCCGGGCTGGCTACGCTCGCGGGGGTGGAAGAGGGTTCCCGTCCAGAACAGGTCTCCGGACGACGGTGCACCTGGCCCCATGGTGGGCGCCATATGACGGGTGGTAGGTGCGACATATGCCAATGGGTGGCTTATCATTGTGGGAGCCAGTAAGACATCGCCGGTGCCTGGAAACGGGATAAGGAGAAGACATGCACGCCGGTGGATCTTACCCAGCTTCGGGGCTCTCCTTGGAGATAACACCCCTACTGCTGCTCTGCGGGGTCTCCGCATGTTCACTAGTCGAACAAGTAGATACACAATGCTCCTTGAGCTGTTTGGTGGGAGGAGGAAGAAGGGCACGGCTAGCCTGTTTCCTCTCCTTGTGTGGTGTCTAAAACTAGCAGGGGGTCCAACCTTTTGCATGGGTGCCCCGGGGGGTTTATATAGGCCTACCCCCCCGGGGCACAATGGTAATCCGACTGGGCGCGGGCCCAGCCGTCTGTGACTGCGCTCGCTGGCTTCTGCGCTGGCTGCTGGGGCCCGCCGACTGGTGGGTCCCGCCGGCTGCCGGCGCCTTGGTCGACAAGCAGGCCCACTGTCCGGGGCCTGGTCGGCGGCTGGTTACTGTGGCTCCATCTTGTTGACGTGGGCTTCGTCGTGGTAAGCGCGGCTACAGTACCGCCGCCTATCAGGCGATCGCTGTAGCCTCACCGCGTCTTGTCTCCTTAATGGGGCGTCTTCTTCGAAGGAGGCGGCAAGCCGGCTGCGGGGAGCCGGCTCTGTCTTGGGCCGACTGGTTGGAGGCGTGGCCGCCTTTGGGCATCTCTCTGCTCAAAGGGTCTCACCATCTGTGGGCCACGCTGGCGGCCCGTCGTGGGTGACACCAAAGTCAACATGGCAACAGTGCTGCGCCGGACGGGTCATGCCTACTCCGTACGGTGCACTGTGCCAGGCGTGCTCCGGGATTCGGGGGTGGCAGGCTTTACTGTAGCCACGCCCCATCGCACCCGTTAGGTGGGTGCAAACTTTGAGGGTACGGCCTCGACCGCTTTATGGGAGCCGGCTTCTTGGAGTCGGCCTTCTCATGGCCGGCTTCTTGGAGTCGGCCTTCTCATGAGGGCTAAAGTCGGACCGCCTTCCGAAAGCCGTCCTGGGCGGCAGCCAGCAAGGGGAAGGCGGCCCCACGTCTTGGATTCTTGAGAGCCGGGCGGGCTCGTAATTTTTCAGAAGGGCCAGGGGAAGCCGGCTAGGCTACCCATGGCTATTTACTCCGACAGCCGGGCTCTGCCGGCGTAGAACATAAGCAAGTAGGAAGGAAAGGCGCAAATTTCAAGGAATTCAAAAGCAAATATTACAGTCCACACTGTTATCTCAATGCCAAACGCAAGTTTAAACGCCTCCCCGAGGCATGATACATGTGCAGGAATTAAAGGCAGGACAGGAGCCGCGACGGAGTCACTTGTCGGCGGTGGAGCAGAGCGGATTGGGTACGCCTCACGGAGCGGTAGGGTCGGCAGCGCCTTGCTTCGGCTTGGTGCTGAAGGCCCGGAACTTCCCCAGCAGGGCCTCTGCGCGACCCTTTACGGCCTCGGCAGCGGCAGCGGCACGCTCGCCGCTCACTGGCTCCAGCAGGCTGTCAAGGTCGACACCAGGATCGCAAAGGTAGATGTGGGTGAGGACCCGCGTCAGTGCTGCAAAAGACAGGACACGCGCCTCGGCCTCGACCGTGGGGCCAAGGCCAAGGGCGACATCTTCAAGAGCGTGAACCAGGAAGGGAAGCAGCTTGGCGGGGCCATCCTCGGCGCCAGCCAGTGGGCTCTCCAGGCCGCTGTCGTAAAGCGTCCTCAGTGAGGAGCGAGCCCTCGCCTCCATCTCCGTGAAGGCCACGCGGTCCTCGGCAAGAACCAGGGCCTCGTCGTCCAGCTTGGCCTTCCTCGCCCCCAACTCCTGCTCCAGCGCGCCTAGGCGGTCGCGGCGTTTCTTGAGCTTGACCTCCCTCTCCTTGAGAGCCGCCTCGCGAGCCTTCACGCCTTCTTCCTGCTCTTGGCAAAGGCGGACGTCGTTCGCGAGCTGGTCCCGCAAATCTTGCAGTTCGCCCTCCAGCGCCATGCAACATCCACGGACGTTGACCACCTCCCCCAGGGCTGCGTCACGAGCAGCCTTCGCCTCAAGGACGGCCTGCTTCTCGTCGCATGTCGTCGAGGCCTGGACCAGTGCCGCCTGAATCGAAGCGTTGGAGCGAACCCATCCTGAAGCCAACTCCAAGCGCCCAGCCACCAAGCGGGGGTCGGCGCCAAGAAGATCCTGACGCAGTCGGTCCAGCTCAGCAACAACACGATCCAGAACGGTAGAAGGAGTCGGAGAGACAGCAGCCGGTGGAGTAGGAGGAGAAGGCGGCAGCGCGGCCATAGCATCCTGACGCGGAGTCTGCCGCGCCCCGACAGCTGTAGTGGCGGCAGCAGGCAAGAGCACCTCGGGAGCCACTTGGGCCGTGGGGGCTGAGCTCGCCCCAGCCGGCTCAGCCAGGCCTCGCGAGGACGACCGGGCAGGAGAAGCCTGTGCATCGCGGTCACCCTCCTTCGCGGGCAGAAGCGCTGCCACGGATGGAACCTCGGGAGCTCCCTTCGGCTTCTTTGCTGCGGGCGCTAGCCTATCCAAGAGATGCGGACGTCAAGCCTCAGAAGCAGAGCAAGAGATAAAGACAAGAATCGAATGCTTACGGGTCGTCGCTAGTGAGCTCAAGCGGCCTCCGGCCAAATTTGAAGCCTGAAAGCCGGCTGGAAGGGTTAACCTCGGGAAGCATGGAGGCGGAAGGTGCGTCTGCGGTCCACCCCGGGGCCGGGGCAGACCAGCGGGAGATCAGCCCGGTCCTGTCCTTCTTTGGGATCGGGGGCGAGCTCCCGCCGTCCTGCTCGTCGTTGTCCTCGTCGTCGTCTTCATCGTCATCCTCGTCGTCATCGCTCGGAGAGAGGCGGAGAACGCGGGACCTGCGCCGGGGGAGGGGAGCCCTCGACTCTCCGTCAGTCGCCTCAGAGTCAGGCCCTTTTCCCCGCTCCCCTCCTTCCTCCTCTTTGCTGGAGTTGTCGGAGGGCACGTCCACCGGTTCCTCGGGAGTTTCCACGGGCACGGGCCCATCCCCGTTGAAGACGGGCATGGACTCCACTACCTGCTCCCAGTCGTCACGGAGGAACAAGGGCGTAGGAGCGCCCGCCAACCTCGCCACATCACCCCCGACCAGAGATTGGAGGACCACAGCCAGATCTCCGTCGGCTAGGGCCGCGGGGCTCGGATGGGGCCTCCACGTTGGAAGTGAGTACTGCCGAAGCGGAGCCAGCTGGTACTCCAGCAATTCCCTCAGCAGTGACGTACCGGTCAGCTTCGCTGCCGCCATATTGGCCGGCCTCAGATCCGCGTCCATCTTCCCCAACATCAGCTTCGTGCGGGGGTCCGTGAGCTCCGCTCGACCCCAATCACTGGAGCTCATGGGCTGCTCCGTGGGCAAGATCAGCCGAGGGTGGATGCGCCCAGCATCCACCAAGACCCACTTGCTCCTGAAGCCCCCAATCCTTTTCCCGGGGTTCGAAATGGCAATGGCGCCACCGTACGCGACGAAGCTCGCGCACGCGGAAGCAGTACCATGAGAGGTCCGGAGGTAGAAGTAGTGGCGCAGCAAGGCCACTGAGGGCTGCACCCCTACGGTAGCCTCGCAGTAATAGGCGAAGATTGCCAGGAGAAGGACGGAGTTGGGGTGGAGATGCAGGGCTTGCAGCTTATAGTGGCGGAGGATAGAGAAGAAGAACTCGGAGAAGGGAGGCACCAGGCCAGCAGCAATGGCACTTACGAAGAGCGGATAGAAGGTGCTCCCTTGACCCTCAGGGGTGGCGGAGCCGGCTTTAAACACCTTTGCCCCATTGATGCCCCGCGCCGTCGCCATCCGGCGCAACCGGGCAAGGCTCGCCTCCGACACGTTCAGCGGGTCCAGGGCAGACGAGTACCAAGCTACGACCGGCGGCTGACGAGGCGCCATGGCTTCCTAGGTCACACGGTCGGAGTGGATCTGGAAATTTTGGAGGAAGGAAGGAGAGATGCAAGAAAGGGGATCTGAGCAGCAACCGGGGAAAGCAAGAAGCAAAGCCTAGGTGGATGCCGCTCCTTTATCAACTCGTGCGGCGCCCAAGGCCGCAGGCTGTTAGGGCCTGCGGCGCTTCGCTCTTGCCCTTCCGCCTCCCTGCACGGCCAAGTCCGGGCGCGCCTTGGGACCGGGGGCTACTGTCGGTGTTCTGGGAACGGGGGTCCCCAGACTTGCCTGCCTGCGACCTGCGGCGTGGCTCAAAGGGGGGCCCAGCATGGCCCATCTTCACCAACACAAACCCAAGACCCTCGCGAGGGGCCAAGCCTCGCGGGGCGGACGACGCGGAGCTTCCTCAGGCACGTCCTCGTTAGGCCGGCACACGAGGAGGCGGAGAAACCAAGGCAGGGTACCTCACGAGGTGCCTGTGACGCAAGCCATGACGACCAAGGGCGCTAGGCGGGTGCCAACCCGCGCAGTGTCCTCCTTTCCCCTTTGGTGCAAAGGGGGCAAGCGCAGCCGCGGAGTACCGAGGCATCAGGCAAAGGTTGCCATTTCGGTGCAACGAGACCAAGACCAGGGGGACTATGAGACGGAGGTCACCGTGGAGCCCAAGACGGCGTCATCACCAGAGCTTTGCGCAGGCGAAGACTACTTTTGTCAGGATAGCTGATACTAGCTGTCCCCCTTCAAATTAGCCCGCCATTGTTGGCTCCCTTCCCGCTCGATATTTGGGAAGAGGACCAGGGCCTCTATAAATAGGATCAGCCACCCGCGAGAGGGAAAGGGAGAGCAGAGGGGTTCGAGGAAGGAGGCTCTTTAGAGAGAGGTTTCGATCAGAAAGAGAGAGAGAGAAAGGTGACTGAACTCCTCCCAGCAGTTCATCGCCCCAGCCAAGAACAGACCCTTGCGAGGCTGTTCTTCCTTGTATTGTTTGTCATCATCAGCCCAAGAGGCAATCCACCACACCACACACTGGAGTAGGGTATTACACCACAACGGTGGCCAGAACCAGTATAAACCCTGTGTCTCTTGTGTTGTTCTTTCCACAGTTTAGATCTTAGCGAGGCGGAGGGGTGCAGGTAGGTAGGAGGCGAAATCTCCGCGTGCACCCCAGTGTTTGAACCTCAAGGGTCAGCCGGAACCCGAAATCCGACAGATTGCTCCTCTTACCGATGCTGAATCTTGTGAAATCAATGCTGCTTTGTTGAATCTTGTTATGAAAGATCAATTCGCCGGCCTTCCTAGTGAAGATGCCGCTACTCATCTGAATAGCTTCGTTGATTTATGAGATATGCAAAAGAAAAAAGATGCCAATAATGATGTCGTTAAATTGAAGCTATTTCCTTTTTCGCTTAGAGATCGTGCTAAAGCTTGGTTTTCGTCTTTGCCTAAGAATAGTATTGATTCATGGAACAAGTGCAAAGATGCTTTTATCTCTAAGTATTTTCCTCCCGCTAAGCTCATCTCTCTTAGAAACGATATTATGAACTTTAAACAACTTATTCATGAACATGTTGCACAAGCTTGGGAGAGAATGAAATTAACAATACATAATTGCCCTACTCATGGTTTGAATTTGTGGATGATTATACAAAAAATTTATGCCAGATTGAATTTTGCTTCTTGAAATCTTTTAGATTCGGCTGCGAGTGGAACTTTTATGGAAATAACTTTAGGAGATGCTACTAAACTCCTAGATAATATTACGGTTAATTATTCTCAATGGCAATACCTAGATCTATCCTCGTTTTTATGCCTAGCTAGGGGCGTTAAACGATAGCACTTGTTGGGAGGCAACCCAATTTTATTTTTATTCCTTGCTTTTTGTTCCTGCTTAGTAATAAATAAATTATTTAGCCTCTGTTTTGGTTGTGTTTTTTGTGTTTAATTAGTGTTTGTGCCAAGTAGAACCGTTGGGAAGTCTTGGGGAAAGTCTTGTTGAACTTGCTGTAAAAAACAGAAACTTTAGCGCTCACGAGAAATGCTTTCATTTTTATTTGAAGAGTGATATTTAGTTAATTATTTTTGAAGATGATTAACAGATAAATTACTCACGTCCAGAAATTTATTTTAGAATTTTTGGGGTTCCAGATCTTGCGCTAGCTACAGATTACTACAGACTGTTCTGTTTTTGACAGATTCTATTTTTCGTGTATTGTTTGCTTATTTTGATGAATCTATGGATAGTAAAATAGTTTATAATCCATAGAGAAGTTGGAATACAGTAGTTTTAACACCAATATAAATAAAGAATGAGTTCATTACAGTACCTTGAAGTGGTCTTTTGTTTTCTTTCGCTAACGGAGCTCACGAGTTTTCTATTTTGAGTTTTGTGTTGTGAAGTTTTCAAGTTTTGGGTGAATTCTTTTGATGGATCATGGAACAAGGAGTGGCAAGAGCCTAAGCTTGGGGATGCCCATGGCACCCCCAAGATAATCCAAGGACACCAAAAAGTCAAAGCTTGGGGATGCCCCGGAAGGCATCCCCTCTTTCGTCCACTTCCATCGGTAATTTACTTGGAGCTATATTTTTATTCACCAACATGATATGTGTTTTGCTTGGAGCGTCTTGTATTATTTGTGTCTTTGTGTCTTAGTATGCCACAATCATCCTTGCTGTACACACCTTTTGAGAGAGCCATACATTAATTAAAATTTGATAGAATACTCTATGTGCTTCACTTATATCTTTTGAGCTAAATAGTTTTGCTCTATATGCTTCACTTATATCTTTTGAGCTAGATAATTTTGCTCTATGTGCTTCACTTGTATCTTTTGAGTGTTATAATTTTGCTCTATGTGCTTCACTTAGATATTTTAGAGCACGGTAGTGGATGTGTTTTAAAGAAACAATTGATCTCTCATGCTTCACTTAAATTATTTTGAGAGTCTCTTAATAGCATGGTAATTTGCTTAATAATAATATGCTTGGTATTCAAGATTTGTGAAACTTTATTTTGAGTGTGTTGAATACTAAGAAAAGATTGAAGCATGATAATTGTTTTGAGATATGGAGGTGATAATATTAAAGTCATGCTAGTTGAGTAGTTGTGAATTTAAAGAATACTTGTGTTAAGGTTTGTGATTCCCGTAGCATGCACGTATGGTGAACCGTTATGTAACGAAGTCGGAGCATGATTTATTTATTGATTGTCTTCCTTATGAGTGGCGGTCGGGGACGAGCGATGGACTTTTCCTACCAATCTATCCCCCTAGGAGCATGCACGTAATACTTTGCTTTGATAACTTCTAGATTTTTGCAATAAGTATATGAGTTCTTTATGACTAATGTTGAGTCCATGGATTATACGCACTCTCACCCTTCCACCTTTGCTAGCCTCTCTAATACCGCGCACCTTTCGCCGGTATCATACACCTACCATATACCTTCCTCAAAACAGCCACCATACCTACCTATTATGGCATTTCCATAGCCATTCCGAGATATATTGCCATGCAACTTTCCACCATCTAGTTCATCATGACACGTTCATCATTGTCATATTGCTTAGCATGATCATGTAGTTGACATAGTATTTGTGGCAAAGCCACCGTTCATAATTTCTTCATACTTGTCACTCTTGATTCATTGCATATCCCGGTACACCGCCGGAGGCATCCATATAGAGTCATACTTTGTTTTAGAATCGAGTTGTAATCATCGAGTTGTAAATAAATAAAAGTGTGATGATCATCATTCAATAGAGCATTGTCCCAAATAAAAAAAGAGAAAGGCCAAAGAAAAAAAGAAGGCCCAAAAAAAGGGCAATGCTACTATCCTTTTTCCACACTTGTGCTTCAAAGTAGCACCGTGATATAGCGAGTCTCATATATTGTGCTTCAAAGTAGCACCATGTTCTTCATATAGAGAGTCTCATATGATTGTCACTTTCATATACTAGTGGGAATTTTACATTATAGAACTTGGCTTGTATATTCCAATAATGGGCTTCCTCAAAATTGCCCTAGGTCTTCGTGAGCAAGCAAGTTGGATGCGCACCCACTAGTTTCTTTTGTTGAGCTTTCATACACTTATAGCTCTAGTGCATCCGTTGCATGGCAATCCCTACTCACTCACATTGATATGTATTGATGGGCTTCTCCATAGCCCATTGATACGCCTAGTTGATGTGAGACTATCTTCCCCTCCGTTTTGTCTTCTCCACAACCACCATTCTATTCCACCTATAGTACTATATCCATGGCTCACGCTCATGTATTGCGTGAAGATTGAAAAAGTTTTGAAAAAGTTAGAGTATGAAACAATTGCTTGGCTTGTGATCGGGGTTGTGCATGATTTGAATACTTTGTGTGGTGAAGATGGAGCATAGCCAGACTATATGATTTTGTAGGGATAACTTTCTTTGGCCATTTTATTTTGAGAAGACATAATTGCTTTGTTAGTATGCTTGAAGTATTATTAATTTTTATGTCAATATAAACTTTTGTGTTGAATCTTTCTAATCTGAATATTCATACCACAATTAAGAAGATTTGCATTGAAATTATGCCAAGTAGCACTCCGCATCAAAAATTCTTTTTTATCATTTACCTACTCGAGGACGAGCATGAATTAAGCTTGGGGATGCCTGATACGTCTCCGACGTATCTATAATTTTTGATTGCTCCATGCTATATTATCTACTGTTTTGGACTATATTGGGCTTTATTTTCCACTTTTATATTATTTTTGGGACTAACCAATTAATCGGAGGCCCAGCCCAGAATTGCTGTTTTTTGCCTATTTCAGTGTTTCGGATAAACGGAATATCAAACGGAGTTCAAACGGAATAAAATCTTCGGGAACGTGATTTTCTCACCGAACGTGAACCAAGAGACTTGGACCCTGCTCCAAGGAACAAAAGAGGCGGTCACGAGGGTGGGGGCGCGCCCCCCTACCTCATGGGCCCCTCTTTGCTCCTTCGGCATACTTCTTCCTCCTATATATACACATGTACCCCCAAACGATCAGAACAGGAGCCAAAAACCTAATTCCACCGCCGCAGCTTTCTGTATCCACGTGATCCCATCTTGGGGCCCGTTCCGGAGCTCCACCGGAAGAGGGCCATCATCACGGAGGGCTTCTACATCATCATAGCCTCTCCGATGAAGTGTGAGTAGTTTACCTCAGACCTTCGGGTCCATAGTTAGTAGCTAGATGGCTTCTTCTCTCTCTTTGAATCTCAATACAAAGTTCTCCCCCTCTCTTGTGGAGATCTATTCGATGTAATCTTCTTTTTGCGGTGTGTTTGTTGAGACCGATGAATTGTGGGTTTATGATCAAGTCTATCTATGAATAATATTTGAATCTTCTCTGAATTATTTTATGTATGATTGGTTATCTTTGCAAGTCTCTTCGAATTATCCGTTTGGTTTGGCCAACTAGATTGGTAGTTCTTGCCATGGGAGAAGTGCTTAGCTTTGGGTTTGATCTTGTGGTGTCCTTACCCAGTGACAGAAGGGGCAGCAAGTCACATATTGTATCGTTTCCATCGAGGATAACAAGATGGGGTTTATTTCATATTGCATGAATTTATCTCTCTACATCATGTCATCTTGCTTAAGGCATTACTCTGTTTTTAACTTAATACTCTAGATGCATGCTGAATAGCGGTCGATGAGTGGAGTAATAGTAGTAGATGCAGAATCGTTTCGATCTACTTGTCACGGACGTGATGCCTATATACATGATCATGCCTAGATATTCTCATAACTATGCTCAATTCTGTCAGTTGCTCAGCAGTAATTTGTTCACCCACCGTAGAATACTTGTGCTCTTGAGAGAAGCCACTAGTGAAACCTATGGCCCCCAGGTTTATTCTCATCATATCAATCTCCATCACTTTAATCTTGCTTTGCTTTTTACTTTGTCTTTACTTTTTACTTTGCATCTTTATACCAAAAATACCAAAAATATTATATCTATCAGATATCACTCTCGTAAGTGACCGTGAAGGGATTGACAACCCCTAATCGCGTTGGTTGCGAGTAGCTATCGCTTTGTGCAGGTACGAGGGACTTGAGCGTGGGCTCCTACTGGATTGATACCTTGGTTCTCAAAAACTGAGGGAAATACTTACGCTACTCTGCTGCATCATCCCTTCCTCTTCGGGGAAAACCAACGCAATCTCAAGACATAGCAACCGACACGGTGAAAGGCGCGCCGATGTCGAGCACGCCGCCGACCAAGAAAAACGCGCAACCATCCTCCTCCGCGAACAGCAAGAGACGTGGCTCCGACAGTGGCACTTGCAGCTGGAGCACCTTGCCGTACTGGATCCTGTGCACGGGCATGGGATGCACGGTGTAGATGTGGTGGGAGAGCGCCGGCGGCGAGCCTTCGTAGCTGCGGACGAGCATGGGGCATTTGCAGGGCGCGAGGGGACACATGCTCTGGTGATCAGCGAGCTTGTGGTAAGTGATGTAGAGCCCACAGCCTTCGTGCGGGCACTCCACCCTCACCGAGGAGAGGACAGTGTCCACCACCATGTTCCGCACGTCGAAGCCACCACCGCGCTCGCACTTCTGGCACTGCCACTGGTTCCCGTGGCGCTCGACGCGGTAGTCCATGCAGGCCAGGTGCCCTCCCTTGCACTGCACAAATCAATCGAACATCACATCAATCAAGAAACCTACACCTTGCTCAATCAACCAAACGGAGGAGGTGTATTCAAACCTCATACACTAGAGGCTTCAAGGGGCGAAGGAACAAGGGGCGATGGAGCAAGGTGAGGTCCATCGAAACCATAGAGAGCTCCATCGTCGGGTCCTGTTCCATCTGCATGATCTCGCCCTCCTCGGAGTTCTGCCCTCCTCGTGCACAACCATCTCTCTCTTTATTAGGGTCGGGGCATCACAAAGATTTATCGTCACATATTCATACTACTTCAAGGTGCATTAAATCAACACATGCAAGTATCAAAAGGAGAGTCACGGCATGCATGCATGCGTTGTAATTAATGCATCGGTAAACGCAAATTATTGAAATATATTGAGTGTGGTGCTTTGATGTGTCGTGTCAACTCATACAAGACCGAGAAGTTTGATTACTACAACACCCTCTCGCCTTAACCGCACCTGCCTTTGGCTGCATGATAGGTGGGCCACCCTCCTGTTGGGCCCACCTGTCATACACGCAAAGGTAGGAGCAGTAAGTCAATGAAGCTGCGTCCCTCCCTCGCCCATGAGCGTGGTGGCTGGCAGGACTAGGAGAAGCTTTCGTTTGCTACATGATCTCCCTCCCGCACGTGGTGGACATGCAGCAGTTCAATCAGTGTCAGATGGCCAGAAGCATACTGTAGTACTCCTCCACTGTAGTAGTACTCCATCATTGTTCGACTTCCCAAAGAGGCAAAGAGCCAAGCGCAGCCCGAACGCTCGTGTGGTAGTTTCATGTGTAGAGTAATCTAGGATAGCGTGTACCATGCCTGTAAGTTTTAAAATCGTTGGGGTCGGCTCCATTCTTTTTTTATTAAAATAATCTTCTGGCCCTACCTGTCATCCTGGTGATTGTAGTTTGCACGCTCATCTGGTCAAGACAGGAATATATATTTTAATTTGTGGTGGGGTATGTTAGAGGTTCCAGCAAATGGAGTATAGTACACTGCGGGTATGTCAATTCATACAATGAGGAGAAGCTTGATTTTACTACTCGCCTTCTCCCTCGCCCATGCGCGCGATGGCTCGCAAACGAGGACAGGCTTTTGCTTATAGTAGTACTACAACAAGCTACCCCTCCCACTCGCAGTGGACGGACATGCAGCAGTGGATTCGATACTATAGAAGCAGTAGTAGTAACATCATTGTTCGTCTTCTCGAAGAGGCGAAGAGCCAAGCGCAACCCGAACGTGGCAGTTTCGAACCTTGGAGCACGCATATAGCCAGGCTCTTGCATGAGACAAAATTGCTATGTGAGCCCACTATTACTTGCTAGTATAGCCCTGTAAACCAGAAAGGAGTATTTGCTTTTCTAGAGATTTCAACAAGTGACTAGACTACACCGAGACGGAGTACATATGGAGCAAAATGAGTGAATCTACACCGTAAATAAATACATAGTTCTCTCGTTTTCCTATCCACCTTGGTCGCGGTGCACAATAGGCACCATAGGCACCTCGTCATCGACGGGAACGTCTCCTGACACACGATAGATGCGAGCATGCAGTCGCCTCCATAGGTGCTTGAGGCCCTGTTTGGTTCATAAGTCCTAGGACTTTTTCTAGTCCCAACTAAAAAGTCCCTAGTCCCTAGTTTTTTTAGCTGGGTTAGAGCAAACTAGCTCAAACTAACCCCTCATGTTTGGATAATTTGAGGCTATTTCAACCCAAACTAGCTCTAACTCAGGGATCCAAACAAAGAGGAGTAGTACTGTACATGCTACAGTCTGGACCATAGCACATTGTTTTTTATGGCCATATGAGCACATTGTTTTCTACTACTGATTCACTGGGCTACCGTGGTTTGCACTCCTTTGTCGTGGTTCGCACTCCTCCTACGTACTTCGCTGACATGTTGCAGAGCCAGCATTCGGGTCGACGTGTCATGCACCAGATTAGAGTGCGGAACAGAAGGGGGGCATCACCCCGGTCGTACCGCCAGTAATTCATGACTATAGTGAGTAGTCATATCACAAGTCTTTCCAGCAGTAACGTGCTGTCAAATCGGACGGCCCGACCTTTCTAGCAGTAAGTAAGTTGAATCCGCTACTCCCTCACCCTCCTCGCCTCTTTGTCAAACCGCCTACATGAAAACTGCCGCACGTACTGCCCAGGAAAAGCCCCGCCCTCAACTTTTAACTATGCGAAAATGGTTTGAGCTTGTTCGTTCTATATAAATACTAGTATTGTATGTTTATTCACCCGTGGGGTTGGTCAATGAATGGAGGGCCGGGGAGCACAAGTGAACAATACTACTACTACTACCTTCATCCTAGTTTATTGGTCCCCATTGTATATTGTGTCAAATTTTGACTATAGATTGAACTAACAAAACGTTCATGCATGTTACCAAAAATTATATCATTGATAACTATATTGAAATACAAATCCAACGATATAATTTTTGTTGACATGCATTAACATTTTGTTAGCTAAACATTTGGTCAAAATTTGGCACGAACTACAAAGGTGACCTATAAACCAGGACGGAGGTAGTAGTAGTAGTAGTAGTAGTAGTAGTAGTAGTAGTAGTAGTAGTAAGTAGGAGTCATACAGTTACTCACCTTAAATAGAGAGTCTCTTTTCTTTAATGCCACATACACAAATTGAAATGCTTGTTGTGGAGAGAAAAAGATAATCACTCCACTATATATGTATGCCGGGGCCTGACCGCTTGCTTTACTAGGGTTGCTCTCTTTATTCTGTCATCCTCTCCAAATCTAAACAAGACAGCGGTAGCGACATTTTCTCTCTACTCACCGCTGGTCACAGATCCGGCCGGATCCCTTCGGCTGGTGTGTGTAGAGGACTAGGTGCATCGTTCACGCGGTCATCGCCGGCGAGGGGGGAAACCCACAGCTGCCGGAGGGGCCCAATCCTCTGCCCGTGTCGTTCTCTCCGACACAGTGCCGGCTCGGGAGGTCCTCCGACCCTTCTTCCTCCCTGTCGTATTATGCACAGATCCAACCTACCGCCGTCGGCATCCTGACGACCCTCGGGTATAAGTTCTTTGAAAGCGACCTTACTCTACTACCCCAGCTCCCCACGTGTCTGCATGTGCATCTTTTTCTACTCCCATCAACTCTTCCAAAGCCACCTAAATTTTTAGTATTATTAGAGGTAAAGCTACTTCATGCATTCGAATCTAGGACTTGGTTCAAACAACAAAGGAAGGGGGAAAGTTGTAGAATGAATCTAGGACTTGATTCAAAGAGGAAATAATATGGTGAAAGTAGTAGAGACCGGATACCCAACCGGTCTCTTGGTTGAAAAGGGAAATAATGGGAAAACGCAGTACAAACTGGATAAGGAATAGATCTATTATTGGTTGAAAAAAGGATAGAAAGTGGCGGCTGGTGGACAACTCAACAGAGTATGTCCAGGATTAGATTTGTTGCCCTCACATAGTAAAAGGTCTCCAGGATTAGAATTGTTTCCCTCACATAGTAAAAGGTCTCCAGGATTAGATTTGCTGCCCTCACATAGTAAAAGGTCTCCAGGATTAGAATTGCTGCCCTCACATTATAAAAGGTCTCCGGGGTTAGATTTGCTGCCCTCACATAGTACAAGGTCTCCAGGATTAGATTTGCTGCCCTCACATAGTAAAAGGTCTCCAGGATTAGATTTGCTGCCCTCACATAGTAAAAGGTCTCCAGGATTAGATTTGCTGCCCTCACATAGTACAAGGTCTCCAGGATTAGATTTGCTGCCCTCACATAGTAAAAGGTCTCCAGGATTAGATTTGCTGCCCTTACATAGTAAAAGGTCTCCAGGATTAGATTTGCTGCCCTCACACAGCATGAACAAACTCAGCATCACCACTTTATGCCTCCTTGTAGGTACATTGTGCTGATGCGTCCACTGTCGCATGTCCTTATACCAACCTTTTGATATTGTTAATGTAAGGGCGCATGTAAAATGAAGTGATCACACTGTTACCTTAGGGACATGTCTAACCAGTGTTATTGTTAATCTAATGCCTCTAGTGATACGATGCAATTAAACCGTGTTACAAATGGCACTTCTGCTGTTTTCCCCAGTATGATAATCTCGTGCAACATTTTATTAGCCTTTGCAAGATGAGTCGTCACTGTCACCACAATGGCACTTTATTTTAGTGGAACTGCACAAAAGGATTAGCAAATTATAGTTGCACCTTACATGAGCAGGACAGCCAACCTTAATGTTCCTCAATTTTAGTGCAACTACTAAAGAACCTGCCAGCTCACGAGAGCAAGTACTTCTTGCTAGCTGAATGATGCAATCTTTGATTCATTTCAGGTGAACTACAGAAAAAGGTGCATGAATTGAATCATGAAAGTCCAGGCAGGCCTCATCCGAGTGGAGCTCCAGGTTGAGTTCAAGGAGTGCCACAATTATAGTAATCAGGCTCTTCTTATTTGTGTTGTGCAAACAGTAATACTCAACTACAGATGTGTTGGGGAACGTAGCAATTTCAAAAAAATTCCTACGCACACACAGGATCATGGTGATGCATAGCAACGAGAGGGAAGAGTATCGTCCATGTACCCTCGTAGACCGTAAGCGGAAGCGTTATGAGAACGCGATTGATGTAGTCGAACGTCTTCACGATCCGACCGATCCAAGTACCGAACGCACGGCCCCTCCGAGTTCAGCACACGTTTAGCTCAATGACGTCCCATGAACTCCAATCCAGCAGAGCTTCATGGGAGAGTTCCGTCAGCACGACGGCGTGATGACGGTGATGATGTTGCTACCGACGCAGGGCTTCGCCTAAGCACCGCTATGATATGATCGAGGTGGATTATGGTGGAGGGGGCACCGCACACGGCTAAGGGATCAATGATCAACTTGTGTGTCTAGAGGTGCCCCCCTGCCCCCGTATATAAAGGAGCAAGGGGGGAGGCCGGCCGGCCCTCTATGGCGCGCCAGGAGGAGGAGTCCTCCTCCTAGTAGGAGTAGGACTCCCCTCTTTCCTACTCCTACTAGGAGGGGGAAAGGAAGAGGGAAGGGGAGAAGGCAGGAGAGGGAGGAAAGGGGGGCCGGCACCCTAGTCCAATTCGGTTTGGGCTAGGGGGCCGCATGCCCTGCCTCCTCTCTTCCACCACTTGGCCCATGAGGCCCATACTTCTTCCCCGTATTCCCGTAACTCCCTGGTACTCCGAAAAATACCCGAATCACTCGGAACCTTTCCGTTGTCCGAATATAGTCGTCCAATATATCGATCTTTACGTCTCAGCCATTTTGAGACTCCTCGTCATGTCCCCGATCTCATCCGGGACTCTGAACTACCTTCTGTACATCAAATCACATGAACTCATAATACCAATCGTCACCGAACGTTAAGCATGCGGACCCTACGGGTTTGAGAACTATGTAGACATGACCGAGACACGTCTCTAGTCAATAACCAATAGTGGAACCTGTATGTTCATATTGGCTCCTACATATTCTACGAAGATCTTTATTGGTCAAACCGCATAACAACATACGTTGTTCCCTTTGTCATCGGTATGTTACTTGCCCGAGATTCGATCATCGGTATCTCAATACCTAGTTCAATCTCGTTACCGGCAAGTCTATTTACTTGTTCTGTAATGCACTATCCCGCGACTAACTTATTAGTTGTATTGCTTGCAAGGCTTATAGTGATGTGCATTACCGAGAGGGCCCAGAGATACCTCTCCGACAATCGGAGTGACAAATCCTAATCTCGATCTATGCCAACTCAACAAGTATCATAGGAGACACCTGTAGAGCACCTTTATAATCACCCAGTTACGTTGTGACGTTTGGTAGCACACAAAGTGTTCCTTCGGTAATCGGGAGTTGCATAATCTCATAGTCATAGGAACATGTATAAGTCATGAAGAAGGCAATAGCAGTAAACTAAAACTATCAAGTGCTAAGCTAACGGAATGGGTCAAGTCAATCACATCATTCTCCTAATGATGTGATCCGGTTTGTCAAATGACAACTCATGTCTATGGTTACGAAACATAACCATCTTTGATCAATGAGCTAGTCAAGTAGAGGCATACTAGTGACACTTTGTTTGTCTATGTATTCACACATGTATTATGTTTCTGGTTAATGCAATTCTAACATGAATAATAAACATTTATCATGAAATAAGGAAATAATAATAACTTTATTATTGCCTCTAGGGCATATTTCCTTCAGTCTCCCACTTGCACTAGAGTCAATAATCTAGTTCACATCGTCATGTGATTTAACACCAATAGTTTACATCTTTATGTGATCAGTTCACATCTCCATGTGACTAACACCCAAAGGGTTTGCTAGAGTCAATAATCTAGTTCACATTGCTATGTGATTAAAACCCAAAGAGTGGTCATGTTTTGCTTGTGAGAGAAGTTTAGTCTACGGGTCTGCAACATTCAGATCCATATGTATTTTGCAAATTTCTATGTCTACAATGCTATGCACGGAGCTACTCTAGCTAATTGCTCCCACTTTCAATATGTATCCAGACTGAGACTTAGAGTCATCCAGATCGATGTAAAAATCTTGCATCGACGTAACTCTTTACGATGAACTCTTTTATCACCTCCATAACCGAGAAATATTTCCTTAGTCCTCTAAGGATAATTTTGCCCGTTGTCCAGTGATCTACTCCTATTGTTCTCCTTTGCCAGAATCATGCTAAGGTATACAATAGGACTGGTAAACCGCATAGCATACTTTATAGAACCTATGACTAAGGCATAGGGAATGACTTTTCATTCTCTTTCTATTTTCTGTTGTGGTTGGGTTTTGAGTCTTTACTCAACTTCACACCTTGCAACACAGGCAAGAACTCCTTCTTTGACTGGTCCATTTTGAACTACTTCAAAATCTTGTCAAGGTATGTACTTATTGAAAAAACTTATCACGCGTCTTGATCTATCTCTATAGATCTTGATGCTCAATGTGTAAGCAGCTTCATTGAGGTCTTTCTTTAAAAAACTCTTTTCAAACATTCCTTTATGCTTTCCAGAAAATTCTTCATTATTTCCGATCAACAATATGTCATTCACATATACTTATCAGAAATGTTGTAGTGCTCCCACTCACTTTCTTGTAAATACAGGCTTCACCACAAGTCTGTACAAAACCATATGCTTTGATCACTTTATCAAAGCATATATTCCAACTCCGAGATGCTTGCACCAGTCCATAGATGGATCGTTGAAGCTTGCTCACTTTGTTAGCACCTTTAGGATCGACAAAACCTTCTAGTTGCATAATATACAACTCTTCTTTAAGAAATCCATGAAGGAGTACAGTTTTGACATCCATTTGCCAGATTTCATAAATTACGACAACTGCTAATATGATTCGGACAGACTTTTAAGCATCGATACGAGTGAGAAAATCTCATCGTAGTCAACACCTTGAACTTGTCGAAAACATTTTGCGACAATTCGAGCGTTGTAGATAGTAACACTACTATCAGCGTCCGTCTTCCTCTTGAAGATCCATTTATTCTTAATGACTCACCGATCATCGGGCAAGCCAATCAAAGTCCATACTTTCTTCTCATACATGGATCCCGTCTCAGATTTCATGGCCTCAAGCCATTTCGCGGAATCTGGGCTCATCATCGCTTCCTCATAGTTCATAGGTTCGTCATGGTCAAGTAACATGACATCCAGAACAGGATTACCGTACCGTTCTGGTGTGGATCTCACTCTGGTTGACCCACGATTATTATCCACTCTCGTCGTCCTTATATATATTCATCAGTCTTGCTATAAGTCACAGTAGATGCTATATAGGTCCATCGGATCTTACATCAAGATCCGTGCAAAATTTTCTTTTCAGATTTTCTTTTCTCTCTCTTAAATCTCAGTCGAGTGAGACATTGCCATGCCATTAAACAGAGGCTTGGGCGCCATTAATGGAGACCTTGGGAGAGAGGTGGACGGCAGATGGAGGTCAAAGGGCTCTCCTCCCGATAAGCACGCGCAGGGGTCTAATCGCACGCCTCCCGTACTCAAATAGCTACCCTGCACAGCGCCTCCTAGCTAATGAAAAAGGGGACACGTGGCGGCACATAAATGGTAAATAGAACGCCCATGGTTTCAATAATACTTGTGTTTCCGAGTGTAACGTGACAACACTTGTTCCAAAATGACTTTGTTGATTGTTAATGTGTGCGCCTTCGCAAATCGGACAACAAAATTATCACAGCATGTTGGTGCCATGTCATGACACCAAGCCAAGTTTCATGATTTTCATGTGTGTTTTGGATTTACAGGAATTAAAAAACCAAGTTTCTCAATGTTTCCATCCGAGCAACGATGCCCAGATGTTTGAATTTCATTCCCATTTCTTGCATGGGACCTAGAAATTTACCCGAGGACACACATGCGATTTTTCAACCAACTTTGGTGCATTGGAGCATGTGATTGTATTTCAAATTTGAATTATGCACACAAAGGTGACACGTTCCCTCTCAGAACCACGAGCCTTCTTGAGAGAAGCTCCGGTTTGCAAGAAACTTATACTAAAACTTGTTCCTATTTTGCCAATTTTTTTACCACAGCATGGTAGTACCATGGCATGACACCATGCCAAGTTTCATGATTTTTAGTCGTGTTTTGGATTTAAAAGAATTTTAAAACCAAGCTTCTCAATGTTCTCGGCTGAGACACGATGCCAGGATGTTTGAATTTCATTCCCATTTCTTGCATGGTACTTAGATATTCACCCGAGGACAGACATGTGATTTTTCAACCAACTTTGGTGCACGGGAGCATGTGCTTGTAGTTCAAATTTGAATTACGCACATTAAATGACCAGAAACTCAATTAATGTATAAAAAAGACCAAACGAACCCAGAATAATTCCAAAAGTTAACAGGGCACTCATGTAATTCTATGTTGCCTTTGTAAATAAACTCAAGGGGGGCAGCGTATATTGTTTCACACTCAAAGGTGACACGTTCCCTCTCAAAACCACGAGCCTTCTTGAGAGAAGCTCCGGTTTGCAAGAAGCTTATACCAATTTTTTTATTCGGCCATTTTTTTACCAGGGCATGGTAGTACCATGACATGACACCATGCCAAGTTTCATGATTTTCAGGCATGTTTTGGATTTACAAGAATTTTAAAAGCAAGTTTCTCAATGTTCTCGGCCAAGCCACGATGCGCAGATGTTTGAATTTCATTCCCATTTCTTGCATGGGACCTAGAAATTCACCCGAGGACACACATGTGATTTTTCAACCAACTTTGGTGCACGGGAGCATGTGTTTGTAGTTCAAATTTGAATTATGCACATTAAATGACCAGAAACTCAATTAATGTATAAAAAAGGCCAAACGAACCCGAAATAATTCCAAAATTTAACAGGGCACTCATGTAGTTCTATGTTGCCTCTACAAAGAAACTCAAGGGGGCAGCGTATATCATTTCACACTCAAAGGTGACACGTTCCCTCTAAGAACCACGATCCTTCTTGAGAGAAGCTCCGGTTTGCAAGAAGCTTATAGCAAATCTTGTTCCAAATTGGCCCAATTTTTTACCACAGCATGTTAGTGCCATGACATGACACCATGCCAAGTTTCATGATTTCCAGGCGAGTTTTGGATTTACATGAATTTTAAAACCAAGTTTCTCGATGTTCTTGGCCGAGTCACGACGCCCAGATGCTTGAATTTCATTCCCATTTCTTGCATGGGACCTAGAAATTCACCTAAGGACACACATGTGATTTTTCAACCAACTTTGGTGCATCAGAACATGTGCTTGCAATTCAAATTTGGATTATGCACATTAAATGTCCAGAAACTCAATTAATGTATAAAAAAGGCCTAACGAACCTGGAATAATTCCAAAATTTAACAGGGAACTCATATAGTTCTATGTTGCCTCTGTAAAGAAAATCTGGGGGGGCAGTGTATATTGTTTCGCACACAAAGGTGACACGTTCCCTCTCGGAACCACGAGGCTTGTTGAGAGAATCTTCGGTTTTGCAAGAAGCTTATACCAAAACTTGTCCCAATTCAGCCAAGAATTATATACATACGAAAACAAGGTTTAGATTATCCCGAACATCTCGCCACCTAGACCAATGTACTCTGATTTGAATTCAACATAAAATGAATACAAATATTTGAATTGGATATCGTATGTTACATGTAGTTTATAGTGAAATATGATTATTGCTATATGCATGTTTTTTGTTATCAAGATAATATTTAAATGATTGCACAACTTGACAACAATCGTATTCAAATAAGGAAAATTGATTCAAATTTAGTCCATATGGTAGACGACAGTATATATGTTCATAGGGTGGAGTAAAATGCTCATTTATGATGGAAGATCAAAATGTAGGACTACATCCATTATAAACCGCAAGGTCACCTAATGATATATTCGAATTCAACATAACATGGATTCAAAAATTGAAATTCAAGATCCTGGCATTTGTAATCATATAAAAAGGGACATGACTCTTTCTTTTGGTGGGAATGGATTTGTTTTTTGTTATTGTTGAGGGAAGTGCGAATCGATTTGGTACTGTACAGGGTAATCTTGTTCTCCTGATTTTTTACATTTTTCTTGTAGTTTTTTCAATGACATTTATAGCAATATACTAAAAGGGGACATGACTCTCTTGTGTCTTGTATGAAATTTTTTTGTACACGTTAAGTTTGTTCTATCGAACAAGGAATCCGCACCTTGTTATCCCGAAATTTTAAGCTCGAGTATCTTTTGTCTCATCTGCTTTGAAACTCCCGCCTCTTCAACCCGCGCCGCGCCTTGTTATCCTGAAATTTCGACGCACGTGAAAAGTCCCTCCTCATCCAAAATCGGTCCCGCAGCCCAGACACACGAAATCCCCCTTCTAGCCCTCAGCCGGAAATGCCGACTCGACATCGTGGTGTCAAAACCGGTGGGGGTACGTTGGTAACTGATAACCCACAAGTATAGGGGATCGCAACAATTTTTGAGGGTAGAGTATTCGACCCAAATTTATTGATTCGACACAAGGGGAGCCAAAGAATATTCTCAAGTATTAGCAGTTGAGTTGTCAATTCAATCACACCTGGAAACTTAATATCTGTAGCAAGGTATTTAGTAGCAAAGTAATATGATAGTAGTGGTAACGGTGGCAAAAGTAACGGTAGCAGTTTTGGTTTTATAGTGATTGTAACAGTAGCAACGAAAAAGTAAATAAGCGAAGAACAATATATGAAAAGCTCATAGGCATTCGATCAATGATGGATAATTATGTCGGATGCAATCAATCATGCAATAGTTATAACATAGGTTGACACAGAACTAGATCCAGTTCATCAATGTAATGTAGGCATGTATTCCGAATATAGTCATACGTGCTTATGGAAAACAACTTGCATGACATATTTTGTCCTACCCTCTCGTGGCAGCGGGGTCCTATTGGAAACTAAGGGATATTAAGGCCTCCTTTTAATAGAGTACCGGGCCAAAGCATTAACACATAGTGAATACATGAACTCCTCAAACTACGGTCATCACCGGTAAGTATCCCAATTATTGCCACTTCGGGGTTAACGGATCATAACACATAATAGGTGACTATAGACTTGCAAGATAGGATCAAGAACTCAAATATATTCATGAAAACATAATAGGTTCAGATCTGAAATCATGGCACTCGGGCCCTAGTGACAAGCATTAAGCATAGCAAAGTCATAGCAACATCAATCTCATAACATAGTGGATACTAGGGATCAAACCCCAACAAAACTAACTCGATTACATGATAAATCTCATCCAACCCATCACTGTCCAGCAAGCCTACCATGGAATTACTCATGCACGGTGGTGAGCATCATGAAATTGGTGATGGAGGAAGGTTGATGATGACGATGGCGATGGATCCCCCTTCGAAGCCCCGAACGGACTCCAGATCAACCCTCCCGAGAGAGTTTAGGGCCTGGTGGTGGCTCTGTATCGTAAAACGTGATGAATCCTTCTTCCTGATTTTTTTCTCCCCGAACACGAATAATAGAGTTGGAGTTGAGGTCGGAGGAGCATCAGGGGCCCACGAGGCAGGGGGCACGCCAAGGGGGGTAGGCGTGCCCCCACCCTCCTGGACAGGGTGTGGGCCCCCTGACGTTGATTCTTTCACCAGTATTTCTTACATATTCCAAAAATAATCTCCGTGTCATTCCGAGAACTTTTATTTCTACACAAAAATAACACCATGGCAATTCTGCTAAAAACAGCGTCAGTCCGGGTTAGTTCCATTCAAATCATGCAAGTTGGAGCCCAAAACAAGGGCAAAAGTGTTTGGAAAAGTAGATACAACAGAGACGTATCAACTCCCCCAAGCTTAAACCTTTGCTTGTCCTCAAGCAATTCAGTTGATAAACTGAAAGTGATAAAGAAAAACTTTTACAAACTCTGTTTGCTCTTGTTGTTTGTAAATATGTAAAGCCAACATTCAAGTTTTCAGCAAAGATTATGAACTAATCATATTCACAATAACACTTAGGTCTCATGTTTACTTATATCAATGGCATAATCAGCTAGCGAGCAATAATAATAAATCTCGGATGACAACACTTACTCAAAACAATCATAATATGATATAACAAGATGGTATCTCGCTAGCCCTTTCTGAGACCGCAAAACATAAATGCAGAGCACCTTTAAAGATCAAGGGCTGACTGGAAATTGTAATTCATGGTAAAAGAGATCCAGTCAAGTTATACTCAATGTAAACTAACAATAATACATACAAATGACAGCGGTGCTCTCCAACTGGTGCTTTTTAATAAGAGGATGATGACTCAACATAAAAGTAAATAGATAGGCTCTTCACAGAGGGAAGTAGGGATTTGTAGAGGTGCCATAGCTCGGTTTTGAAATAGAGCTGAATAATATTTTCAGTGGTATACTTTCATTGTCAACATAACAACCGAGAGATCTTGATATCTTCCATGCTACACACATTATAGGCGGTTACCAAGCAGAATGGTAAAGTTTATACTCCCCCACCACCAACAATCATCAATCCATGGCTTGCCCGAAAGAACGGGTGCCTCCAACTAACAATAATCCTGGGGGAGTTTTGTTTGCAATTATTTTGATTTGATTTGAGCATGGGACTAGGCATCCCGGTGACCAGCCATTTTCTCGTGAGTGAGGAGCAGAGTCCACTTCTCTTGAGAATAACCCGCCTAGCATGGAAGATACAGACAGCCCTAGTTGATACATGAGCTATTCAAGCATACAAAACAGAATGTTTATTTGAAGGTTTAGATTTTGGCACATACAAATTTACTTGGAACGGCAGGTAGATACCGTTTATAGGAAGGTATGGTGGACTCATATGGAACAACTTTTGGGGTTTATGGAGTTGGATGCACAAGAAGTATTCCCGCTTAGTACAATTGAAGGCTAGAAAGAGACTGGGAAGCGACCAGCTAGAGAGCGACAATAGTCATGAACATGCATTAAAATTAACCAACACTGAATGCAAGCATGAGTAGGATATAATTCACCATGAACATAAATATCATGGAGGCTATGTTGATTTTGTTTCAACTACATGTGTGAACGTGTGCCAAGTCAAGCCACTCGAATCGTTCGAAGGAGGATACCACCCCATCATACCACATCACAACCATTTTAATAGCATGTTGGCACGCAGGGTAAACCATTATAAACTCCTAGCTAATTAAGCATGGCATAAGCAACTATAATCACTAATTGTCATTGCAAACATGTTTCATTCATAATAGGCTGAATCAGGAACGATGAACTAACCATATTTACAAAAACAAGAGAGGTCGAGTTCATACCAGCTTTTCTCTTCTCAACCAGTTCATCATATATTGTCATTATTGCCTTTCACTTGCACAACTGAATAGTGTGGATAATAATAGTGCACGTGCATTGGACTGAGCTGGAATCTGCAAGCATTCAATACATAGGAGAAGACAAAGTAATATGGTCCCTTTGTTAGATCAACAATAATGCAAATGAGAGCCACTCAACATTTTAATCATGGTCTTCTCCTCTCGACCACTAAAGAACAAGAAAGAAATAAAACTATTTACACGGGAAAGCTCCCAACAAGCAAAAGAAGAACGAGAAATATTTTTGGGTTTTATTTTTAATTACCACTACTACAGTTGTGGAAAGTAAACTAGCTAAAAGCTACAACTAATTTTTTTATTTTTTTTCTTAAGGTTTTTCAAACACACAAGAAGAAAGCTTAAAAATAAATTAAACTAGCATGGATGATACAATGAAAAAGTATGAGCACTGACAACTGGCATGAGTGTGTGAACATGAATGTAATGTCGGTGAGAGATACGTACTCCCCCAAGCTTAGGCTTTTGGCCTAAGTTGGTCTATGGCCAAGGATCAAAGCTGCTCTCTCCGGTGTACTGAGGAGGATCCTCGGGCTGCCAATGGTTGGCGATCTCCTCCGGATCCCACTGATAAACAGACTGACGGTGAGGATCAAGTGGTGGCTCCGGCTCGGGCTCTGGAGCTGACGTCAGGCTCCGGTAGGCATGAATGGCCTCCAGCAGAACAAGGTACATGCCTGAAAATATGTTGAACAAAGAGGGCGCAGGCAAGGTATTAATCTCACAATATTTTTTGTTAAATATCAATTTATATTTAAGCATCTTCTTCTTATCCTTAACAATATACTCATGTGCTACCATACTCTTATAATCTAGAACAATAGGAGGCAGCAGCTTTTCCTCTTTCCCATAATGCCTGATAGGTATGTTAAAGTGTGCAGCAAGGCGCGAGGCGAAGATGCCTCCTAGGACGGGACCCTTTGTACGGTTCAGATTTAACCGTTTAGAAACAATAGCGCCTAAGCTGAAAGTGGTATCATGAAACAAGGCATGGCGCAAAATAACAATATCAGGAGCACTAAGGTTTCCACAGTTCCCGCGTCCAATTAAGCATCTACTAGCAAATATTGCAAAGTAACGTAGAACAGGAAAATGTATGCTAGTGATTCTCACATCGGAAACTTTCCTCATTTCCCCTACAACAATCATATCAATAAATCCCTCCACATCATTACGATGTGGTTCCTCTATGCTGCCCTCAAAGGGTATCTTACAAACCTAGCAGAAATCAAATAGTGACATCTCCTTAAACTCATCATATAAATAAAAATCCACCGAAGGTGGCGATCTTCTAGCACGGAAATGAAAGTTTTGCAAAAAAATATTGGTGAGTAAGAGATATTATTCACGCTGGTCGTGGAGGAAGGCGGTGAGGCCTGCATTCTTGGCCAAATAATAAAAATCTTCATAAATCTTGGTTTCTCTCAAGAACTCATCACAAGTCCATTCACACGGCCGAACCTCTGCAATATGAGGGAGATTATACTTGGGCTTCTTGTTATCTTCACTTTGTTTATCCTTCGAGCTTCGGCTTGATGAGCCCTCAATAATCTTTTCATCATTTTCTGAAAATTTCTGATATTTTTAGTAACTCAAAATATAAGTGCACCAAACTCAACAAGATTGATAGGAACTACTCCTACAAGTGCCTAGAGGCCATATCATGCATTAAAACTACTTTTGACCACATAAATTTGACATGCAAGCTCAAGAACAGGGTCACCTAAGTAGCAAAAATTTGCAATAAATAAAGCACTAGAAGAAAAACTAATTGGACCATTGGAGGAGTTACATACCAAAGAACAATCCCCCAAAGAAGTTTTGTGAATGGATCTTTGAGCAAGGAGATCGAAAATTGCAGCAAGATGAGCTAGAACTCGGGTTTGAGCTGGTGGATGATTTTTTCTGGAGCAAGACGAAGTGTGTGGGTGCAAGGATAAGTGGAGGGGACCCATGTGGGGTCCACGAGGCAGGGGGCGCGCCTAGGGGGTAGGGCACACCCTCCGCCCTCGTTGGCGCGGGGTGGGTTCCCATGGTGTGTTCTAAGTGCCAGATATTCTCAAATATTCTAAAAAAATCATATTAAATTTTCAGGGCATTTGGAGAAATTTTATTTTCGGGGTATTTTTTATTGCATAGATAATTCAGAAAACAGACAGAAAATACTATATTTGCTTTATTTAATATAAATAACATAAAGTAAAAAGAGGGTACAAAGAGTTGCGTTTTCTAACTTCATCCATCTCATGCTCATCAAAAGGAATCCACTAACAAGGTTGATCAAGTCTTGTTAACAAACTCTTTTCGAATAACATGAAACCGAAGAAGTTTTGAGTAACACTAGGTTACCTCAACGGGGATATGCATGTCCCCAACAATAAGAATATCATATTTCTTCTTGATAGTAGGAAGAGGAAATTCAAAACTTCCAATAGTAATAGTTGGAATTTTTCCAATAGAATTGATACTATGGACTTGAGGTTGTTTCTTCGGAAAGTGTAACATATGCTCATTACCATTAACATGAAAAGTGACATTGCCATTGTTGCAATCAATAACAGCCCCTGCAGTATTGAAAAAGGGTCTACCAAGAATAATCGACATACTATCGTCCTTGGGAATATCAAGAATAACAAGGTCCGTTAAAATAGTAACGTTTGCAACCACAACAGGCAGATCCTCGCAAATACCGACAGGTATAGCAGTTGATTTATCAGCCAGTTGCGAAGATATTTCAGTAGGTGTCAACTTATTCAAATCAAGTCTATGATATAAAGAGAGAGGCATAACACTAACACCGGCTCCAAGATCACATAAAGCAGTTTTAACATAGTTTCTTTTAATGGAGCATGGTATAGTTGGTACTCCTGGATCTCCAAGTTTCTTTGGTATTCCACCCTTAAAAGTATAATTAGCAAGCATGGTGGATATTTCAGCTTCCGGTATGTTTCTCTTACTAGTAACAATATCCTTCATGTACTTAGCATAAGGATTCATTTTAAGCATATCAGTCAAACGCATACGCAAAAAGATAGGTCTAATCATTTCAGCAAAGCGCTCAAAATCCTCAAAATCCTCATCATCCTTTTTCTTGGATGGTTTAGGAGGGAAAGGCATGGGTTTCTGAACCCATGGTTCTCTTTCTTTATCGTGCTTTCTAGCAACAAAATCTCTCTTATCATAACGTTGATTCTTTGTTTGTGGGTTATCAAGATCAACAGAGGTTCAATCTCTACATCATTATCATTGTTAGGTTGAGCATCAACATGAACATCATCATTAACATTATCACTGGGTTCATGTTCATTACTAGATTGTGTTTCAGCATCAGAAATGGAAATATCATTGGGATTCTCAGGTGTGTCAGCAACAGGTTCACTAGAAGCATGCAAAGTCCTATCATTTTTCTTTTTATTCTTCTTAGAAGAACTAGGTGCATCAACATTAGTTCTCTGAGAATCTTGCTCAATTCTCTTAGGATGGCCCTCAGGATACAAAGGTTCCTGAGTCATTTTACCCCATCTAGTCATAACTCTAACAACATTATCATTTCTCTTATTATTTAATTCATTGAGCAAATCATTCCGAGCCTTAAGTACTTGTTCTACTTGAGTGGTAACCATTAAAGCATGTTTACTAATGAGTTTAACTTCACCTTTAACACTAGACATATAATCACTCAAGTGTTCAAGCATATCAACATTGCATTTCAATTGTCTACTAACATAAGCATTGAAGTTTTCTTGTCTAACAATAAAATTACCAAACTCATCTAAGCATTGGCTAGAAGACTTATAACGAGGAATATCACCTTCATCAAATCTATAGAGAGAATTTAACTTCACTACCTGTGTCGGGTTATCAAGACCATGTATTTCTTCAATAGGTGGTAAATTCTTAACATCTTAAGCTGTAATACCTTTTTCTTTCATAGATTTCTTTGCCTCTTGCATATCTTCAGGACTGAGAAACAGAATACCCCTTTTCTTCGGAGTTGGATTAGGAGTTGGTTCGGGAAGTGTCCAATCATTTTCAGTACTCAACATTTTATTCAATAGCAATTCAGCTTGATCAATAGTTCTTTCCCTGAAAACATAACCAGCACAACTATCCAGGTAGTCTCTGGAAGCATCAGTTAGTCCATTATAAAAGATATCAAGTATTTCATTTTTCTTGAGAGGATGATCAGGAAAAGCATTAAGTAATTGCAGAAGCCTCCCCCAAGCTTGTGGGAGACTTTCTTCTTCAATTTGCACAAAATTATGTATTTTCCTTAAGGCAGCTTGTTTCTTATGAGCAGGGAAATATTTAGCAGAGAAGTAATAAATCATATCATGGGGACTACGCACACAACCAGGATTAAGAGAATTAAACCATGTTTTAGCATCACCCTTTAATGAGAAAGGAAGCAACTTAAGGATAAAGTAATAGCGAGTTTTCTCATCATGAGTAAACAGGGTGGCTATATCATTTAATTTAGTAAGATGTGCCACAATAGTTTCAGCTTCATAGCCATAAAAAGGATCAGATTCAACCAAAGTAATTAACTCAGGATCGACAAAGAAATCATAATCCTTATCAGTAATAAAGATAGGTGAAGTAGCAAAAGCAGGGTCATATTTATTCTACCATTCAAAGACATTTCTTTCGGCTTAGCTAATAATTTCTTAAGATCATACCTATCATTGCAAGCTAAGAAGTCTCTAGCGGTTTCTTCATCCATAACATAACCCTCAGGCATAACAGGCAATTCATATCTAGGGGGAGAATCTTCATCATCACTTTCATCAATATTATCAGTTTCAATAATTTCATTCTCTCTAACCCTAGCAAGTTCTTCATCAAGAAATTCACCTAGTGGCACAGTAGTATCAAGCATAGAAGTAGTTTCATCACAAATATCATGCAAAGCAGAAGTGGCATCATCAATAACATGCGACCTATCAGAATCAATAGAATGTGTAGGTGTCGCAAGTTTACTCAAAATAGAAGGTGAATCAAGTGCAGAGCTAGATGGCAGTACCTTACCTCCCCTCGTAGTTCAGGGAAAAATCTTGGTTCTTTGATCTTTCAAGTTCTTCATAGTGATCAACAGATATAAATCCCAAGTGACTCAAAGAATAGAGTTTATCTCCCGACAACGGCACCAGAAAATAGTCTTGATAACCCACAAGTATAGGGGATCACAACATTTTTCGAGGGTAGAGTATTCAACCCAAATTTATTGATTCGACACAAGGGGAGCCAAAGAATATCTCAAGTATTATCAGTTGAGTTGTCAATTCAACCACACCTGGAAACTTAATATCTGCAGCAAGGTATTTAGTAGCAAAGTAATATGATAGTAGTGGTAACGGTGGCAAAAGTAATGGTAGCAGTTTTGGTTTTATAGTGATTGTAACAGTAGCAACGGAAAAGTAAATAAGCGAAGAACAATATATGAAAAGCTCATAGGCATTGGATCAGTGATGGATAATTATGTCAGATGTGATCAATCATGTAACAGTTATAACACAGGGTGACACAGAACTAGCTCCAGTTCATCAATGTAATGTAGGCATGTATTCTGAATATAGTCATACGTGCTTATGGAAAAGAACTTGCATGACATCTTTTGTCCTACCCTCCTGTGGCAGCGGGGTACTATTGGAAACTAAGGGATATTAAGGCCTCCTTTTAATAGAGTACCGGACCAAAGCATTAACACATAATGAATACATGAACTCCTCAAACTACGGTCATCATCGGTAAGTATCCTGATTATTGTCACTTTGGGGTTAACGGATCATAACACATAATAGGTGACTATAGACTTGCAAGATAGGATCAAGAACTCACATATATTCATGAAAACATAATAGGTTCAGATCTGAAATCAGGGCACTCGGGCCCTAGTGACAAGCATTGAGCATAGCAAAGTCATAGCAACATCAATCTCAGAACATAGTGGATACTAGGGATCAAACCCTAACAAAGCTAAGTCAATTACATGATAAATCTCATCCGACCCATCACCGTCCAGCAAGCCTACGATGGAATTACTCACGCACGACGGTGAGCATCATGAAATTGGGGATGGAGGAAGGTTGATGATGACGATGGTGACGGATTCCCCTCTCCGGAGCCCCGAACGGACTCCAGATCAACCCTCGCGAGAGAGTTTAGGGCCTAGCGGTGTCTCCGTATCGTAAAACGTGATGAATCCTTTTCCCTGATTTTCTTCTCCCCGAACACGAATATATAGAGTTGGAGTTGAGGTCGGAGGAGCATCAGGGGGCCCACGAGGCAGGGGGCGCGCCCCCCACCCTCGTGGACAGGGTGTGGGCCCCCTAACGTTGATTCCTTCGCCAGTATTTCTTATATATTCCAAAAATAATCTCCATTGATTTTCAGGTCATTCCGAGAACTTTTATTTCTGCACAAAAATAACACCATGGCAATTCTGCTGAAAACAGCGTCAGTCCGGGTTAGTTCCATTCAAATCATGCAAGTTAGAGCCCAAAACAAGGGAAAAAGTGTTTGGAAAAGTAGATACGACGGAGACGTATCAATAACTTACCCTACATTTCGGACAAGCGCGTCCCTAAGCCATGGCTCCCCCTACCTTCCCCTTCGCCCCCCATTCATAGACCAAGTCCGCCAAAACCCACGAAACCCCACGCTCCCTGCCGACCACCACCCAGCCAGAGACTCTTCCCCGACGACGTCATCCACCGCAACAGCTCGCCGTCCCTCATCCACCGCACCGGATGAGGATACGTCATCGATCTCGTTGTCCCACCAGATCAGCCGCCCCGTCCTCCACCTCCTAGGAGCTGCCCCGATGTTCGCCTCGTCTATCACGCCACCTCCATCCCCACAGCATCGTCTTGACCTGCCCCACCAGAACCGCAGCACCCTCACTAATTCCTCCGATGAAGTCGAGGCCAACTCGGCGCCACCAAGGAGGTTCTGCACTCAAAGCTGCATTTTATCTTTTATTCTATCTCACGGGGCTGCCGGTGCTTGACACCGAGCAGCCATGGCGGGTCTCCATCGACGCCGCCGTCGCCAGCCACTTCATCCACGATGTCTGTCCCCCATGTCGTTGCTTCCTCGGCGGCCACTTCGTGCTGCTGCTCTGCTCTGCTATTGCTGTCGGTCCTGCTGATGCTTTGCTCTTGCTCTCGCTGCTGTTGTACTACCTTCGGTAGCTATAGGAGTTTCTGCTTTAGCACTCGCTCGCGGTTCTGCTGCATGACTTTCTCTCTGCTAGTGTGTTCCCTGCTCAAGCGTCTGCTGACTTAGATCACTGCTTCTCTGCTACTAGTGCTCGAACGCCCTAAACATCTATTGCAATGCTCTTCTACTAGTTCAATCAGTTTCGACAGTAAAATTCAGTTTCGACTGCAAAGTTGAGTTTCTTCAGTTAAGTTCAGAGTAAACAGTACAACATCTGTCGGAGCGGCCGTGGCGCGCCTGATGCGTTTTACATCTAGCACTTTTTGGTGATGTATTTTACATCATCTATTGCAGATGATATTAGAGTCCCACTTCAGATTAACGTTGTCTGTCTTGTCCTGCTTCAGCCTCGACGCCGTACACCTTACTGGAGCTGCTCCAACGACGGAACCGTCCATCATAGCGGAGCAGTACCCTCGGTGCCATTTCTAGAGGCCTCGGATCTTCTTCCCCGCCTCTGACAGTCACACCAGCATCACCACCCTCCACGTCCAACCCAATGATGCTGAGATCGATAAGGCTATGCCAAAGAGGTTGTACAGTCGTTGCATCACTTTGTTACTATGCATTCATGTCGATCCATCAGGGATCCTTTGCTATGGAACTACTATGGTACTACTATTCGTGCATTTGGTTAGGAGTGGAGCAAAGTAAAGCTGGAGGATTTTTTTCCTTTGGTGTCTCTTTCAAAGAAAAATGGTAGGAATTTTAATATCCAGTTGGATGTCCTTTTCAAATTAATGTGCATGAAGAACATGACTAATTGCATTACTAGCATAATAAGATTCTTATTTTTTCATTTTCACGTGGTTTGACTTTAATTTGACCATGTTTCTCCATTCATGTGTTCTTGCAATTCATGTGAACCAAACACCGAGGTTCACGGAAATCCTATCTTTCTAGATGCTCTGTTTTACACTGCATTCCTATCCTATTCCTGTGTTTTTCATGTCCCTGTATTGATAGAATCCTCCAATTCTAAGGAGCCCTTATAGATTTACTTCATTTTCAGATAAGCGTCAAAGAAAACTCTGTGTGTTATGTCCCGCTCCTGCCGTGCCGTCATCCACCCCACCTGAGGTGCACCCTCGACAGAAGTGTTCACTGCAGCAGAGATTCCCCCTGCAAACTTTCTTTCGCCGCCTCAGATCATCTTCCTCGTTGCCGGCAGCCACGCCAATTGCATTACCATCATCGACTGAGCAGATGAACCTGAGACTACACAGTTCCGTAAGAGAGGTCGCAGTCTTTCGTGTTTGCTTAGGTTATACATGGTTATTATTACCTGCTACTTTATCATTCAAACTTGAGTTTTAAAATGCCCGTGGGTCTCAAATCATGGCAGCAATGGATAGTATATGTCTACTATATTGTTCATCCGGGGTCTTCTATGTGGTTCCTGTTGGGTGGGCAGCAAACAGTAGATGATCCATTGTCTATCTTTTTAAACTGAAGCTATAATCTACCTGCTATCATTAGTTTTGGATCTATCCACTCGTTTGCTACCATCAGTCTTGATTGCTGCATGCACCCCTTAGGCCTTACAAAATCTAACTAATTTTTTATTATGCATGTCAGTTATTGTACACAATCGTATTGAACATGTAGAGAAAAAAAAGAAGACCGTTGCGTGGGAATACTATGTCATGCAGACGCCGCTCCATGGTGGGTGAAGTGCCCCCTCCCTCCATTCTAGATTGTATTCCAGAGGAAGATAACTGTTCAGATGGGGATTCAGAGGGAGCCGACCACTCCTATTTACCACCTGAGGTGTTTTCTCTAACCTGGCATGCTGATGTTGGTCATATCATGCATATGGCGCCTCGCATTGCTTACATTATTCATCTTATATGTCATCAGCTTAGTTTAGATTTGCTTTGTGTGAATGCCACCTGTTTGGTTTCGTATCATACTTCCACCGTTCCTAAATATTTGTCTTTTTAGAGATTTCAACAAGTGACTACATACGGAGCAAAATGAGTGAATCTACACTCTAAAATATGTCTATATACGTCCATATATAGTATTCCATTTGAAATCTCTAAAAATACAAATATTTAGGAACGAAGGGAGTATATGGGAATTATGCAATGCCATGTTTTTCAGCCAGTTATCATATATGTGAATTATGCACCGCCATGTAGCCAGGCATCATATATGTGAATTATCTCATGCCATCTTTTTTTCATTACGTATTCCAATTGTCGACAATTTGTGTATATTAAACTACTCTTCATGTGTATTAGCCATTTGAGCCGGTTATGGAAAAATCAGGAGTGAAAACAAGGTCTTCAGAGCAGGCAATGGTACCTGTTGAAGCATATATCTCGATGGTTACAGGGAGCTCCTCATAGGAGGATTCAGAGACAGATGACCAGTCATATATCCCACCTGAGGTGTATGCTCTCAGTTGTAATGTTTATATTTCTCATATCATGGATATGGTGTCTTGCATTGCTTAGTTTACACATCTTATGCACAATATTGAATTCCATATGCTTAGTTTAGAGATCATACATGCGAGTGCCAGCTGCTTAGTATATGAATCAATTATGACAATTATATCATGCCATCCTGTATACTTAGACAACATTTATGTGAATTATTTCATCCCAACCTATTTTAGAAAGACATCATATAGTTTTGTCATGTCATCGTGTTTAGATACTCATCATATGTTGAATTATGCCATTATATCCTATTAAGTTATCCATCATATATCTGAAACTATGTCATGCTATCCTGTTTAGTTAGGCATCATATATGTGAAATTATGTCATGTTGTCCTGTTTGCTTAGACAACATATATGTGAATTACCACATCTGTCTATCATACAATGTCTGTACGTTCAATTTCTTTTCTTGTTTATCAGCCATTTGAATTGGAGGGGGTGATGGCAGTATCTAAGGGAGCAAAAACCCATTCTTCACAAAAGACAATGCTACCTGTCAATGCAGATAGAACCATGGTTGTACTGGCCCACAAACTTGCCCCACCGCACATAATCGAGACTCTTCCAGATTGCACACTTAGACCGTTGGGCAGAGAACCAGCTACAACCCATCTAACCCCAACCCCAACGGATAGTAGCCCACTTCTAGTTGACAAAGCACCATGTCCACCACAGAGTACCCCCACACGAGCAGTTTGTAAAGCAACTGCAGTGCCCAAAGCACAAAGACCACCACAGCGAACCCAAACTCCACGTTTAAAGCAGAAGAGCAACTGTTCTCAGGTCAGATTCCGTAGCTATGGTACATACTCCTTTGCTGTTGCATCACTATATTTACTCATACCAACTACTTTCAAATATGAAGGATCCAATTGAAACTCCAATGGCGCAACAGGTATGTTTTAAACCTATTTCTTTAACTGGATTACTGTTCTAACTTCTTGCTCTATGTTGATTTCAGTTTCAGTTGTATAAACAGTTATGTTCTCATGTGATGCACATTACAAGTGTTGCCAATGCTGTGTAGTTTCTCACACTTATATTCCGTCTATGCTGTTGTGTCTCCAAAATATATGAGTTGAACTGTGTCTCTTTGATTTGGCAACATAAACTAGAATGATATGGACAATACAGTGACCATAGTACATAGATATATGTTTGTTTCATGCTGTTATCCTGTCCACCTTACTACTAAACCGGTTTACCAAAATGGTTTGGTATACTACATGCTAAACCTGTGATGTGTCTGCTTGTTTCTCCTGTAGTATGCGAACATAATATTGGAGAAGAGCACCGCACTATGCAATGGTAGAGAAAGTAATGCATATAAGGTTCAAGATAGTGAGACAATCCTGTTGGTATCCAAGAAAGGTGATAAAAACGATCTTGTAGACAGTGAGAAAACCCCAAAGTCCTGCGTTGATGTAGTGTTCGAGTTACTGGCCAGTACCACTGGCACAAGCTCTTCGACCTCGCTGCCTGAATCACTTTGGCTTCTTCAGTCTCAACTACAAGCTGAAAGGCATCAGTTAGATGTGCTTCCTGAAGGAAATATGCCCTAGAGGTAATAATAAAGTTATTATTTATTTCCTTATATCATGATAAATGTTTATTATTCATGCTAGAATTGTATTAACCGGAAACATAATACATGTGTGAATACATAGACAAACAGAGTGTCACTAGTATGCTTCTACTTGACTAGCTCGTTAATCAAAGATGGTTATGTTTCCTAACCATGAACAAAGTGTTGTTATTTGATTAACAAGGTCACATCATTAGTTGAATGATCTGATTGACATGACCCATTCCATTAGCTTAGCACCCGATCGTTTAGTATGTTGCTATTGCTTTCTTCATGACTTATACATGTTCCTATAACTATGAGATTATGCAACTCCCGTTTACCAGAGGAACACTTTGGGTACTACCAAACGTCACAACGTAACTAGGTGATTATAAAGGAGTACTACAGGTGTCTCCAAAGGTACATGTTGGGTTGGCGTATTTCGAGATTAGGATTTGTCACTCCGATTGTCGGAGAGGTATCTCTGGGCCCTCTCGGTAATGCACATCACTTAAGCCTTGCAAGCATTGCAACTAATGAGTTAGTTGCGGGATGATGTATTACGGAACGAGTAAAGAGACTTGCCGGTAACGAGATTGAACTAGGTATTGGATACTGACGATCGAATCTCGGGCAAGTAACATACCGATGACAAAGGGAACAACGTATGTTGTTATGCGGTCTGACCGATAAAGATCTTCGTAGAATATGTAGGAGCCCATATGGGCATCCAGGTCCCGCTATTGGTTATTGACCGGAGACGTGTCTCGGTCATGTCTACATTGTTCTCGAACCCGTAGGGTTCGCACGCTTAAGGTTACGATGACAGTTATATTATGAGTTTATGCATTTTGATGTACCGAAGGTTGTTCGGAGTCCCTGATGTGATCATGGACATGACGAGGAGTCTTGAAATGGTCGATACGTAAAGATTGATATATTGGAAGCCTATGTTTGGATATCGGATGTGTTTTGGGTGAAATCGGGATTTTACCGGAGTACCGGGAGGTTACCGGAACCCCCCGGGAGCTATATGGGCCTTAGTGGGCTTTAGTGGAAAGGAGAAAGGGGCAGCCCAAGGTGGCTGTGCGCCTCCCCCCTTCCCTAGTCCTATTAGGACTAGGAGAGGTGGCCGGCCCCCTCTCTCTCTTTCCCCCCTCAAGGAATCCTATTCCAACTAGGATTGGGGGGGGGATCCTACTCCCAGAGGGAGTAGGACTCTCCTGGCGCGCCTCCTATGGCCGGCCAGCCCTCCCCCCTTCTAGTCCTTTATATACTGAGGTAGAAGCACCCTAGAACACACAAGTTGATCCACGTGATCTATTCCTTAGCCGTGTGCGGTGCCCCCTGCCACCATATTCCTCGATAATACTGTAGCAGAGTTTAGGCGAAGCCCTGCTGCTGTAGTGCATCAAGATCGTCACCACGCCGTCGTGCTGACGGAACTCTTCCCCGACACTTTGCTGGATCGGAGTCCAGGGATCGTCATCGAGCTGAACGTGTGCTCGAACTCGGAGGTGCCGTAGTTTTGGTACTTGATCGGTTGGATTATGAAGACGTACGACTACTTCCTCTATGTTGCGTCAACGCTTCCGCAGTCGGTCTGCGTGGGTACGTAGACAACACTCTCCCCTCTTGTTGCTATGCATCACATGATCTTGCGTGTGCGTAGGAAAATTTTGAAATTACTACGTAACCCAACAGTGGTATCAGAGCCTAGGTTATTTATGTTGATGCTATATGCACGAGTAGAACACAAGTGAGTTGTGGGCGATATAAGTCATACTGCCTACCAGCATGTCATACTTTGGTTCGGCGGCATTGTTGGACGAGACGACCCGGACCAACATTACGCGTACGCTTACACGAGACCGGTTCCCCCGACGTGCTTTGCACATAGGTGGCTTGCGGGCGACTATCTCTCCAACTTTAGTTGAACCAAGTGTGGCTACGCCCGGTCCTTGCGAAGGTTAAAACGGAGTCTATTTGACAAACTATCGTTGTGGTTTTGATGCGTAGGTGAGATTGGTTCTTGCTTAAGCCCGTAGCAGCCACGTAAAACTTGCAACAACAAAGTAGAGGACATCTAACTTGTTTTTGCAGGGCATGTTGTGATGTGATATGGTCAAGGCACGATGCTGAATTTTATTGTATGGATGATCATGTTTTGTAACCGAGTTATCGGCAACTGGCAGGAGCCATATGGTTGTCGCTTTATTGTATGCAATGCAATCACGATGTAATGCTTTACTTTATTACTAAACGGTAGTGATAGTCGTGGAAGCATAAGATTGGCGAGATGAAAACAATGCTACGATGGAGATCAAGGTGGCGCGCCGGTGACGATGGTGATCATGACGGTGCTTCGGAGATGGAGATCATAGGCACAAGATGATGATGGCCATATCATATCACTTATATTGATTGCATGTGATGTTTATCTTTTATGCATCTTATCTTGCTTTGATTGACGGTAGCATTATAAGATGATCTCTCACTAAATTATCAAGAAGTGTTCTCCCTGAGTATGCACCATTGCCAAAGTTCGTCGTGCCCAGACACCACGTGATGATCGGGTGTGATAAGCTCTACGTCCATCTACAACGGGTGCAAGCCAGTTTTTGCACACGCAGAATACTCAGGTTAAACTTGACGAGCCTAGCATATGCAGATATGGCCTCAGAACACGGAGACCGAAAGGTCGAGCGTGAATCATATAGTAGATATGATCAACATAACGATGTTCACCATTGAAAACTACTCCATCTCACGTGATGATCGGTTATGGTTTAGTTGATTTGGATCACGTAATCACTTAGAAGATTAAAGGGGTGTCTATCTAAGTGGGAGTTCTTAAGTAATATGATTAATTGAACTTAAATTTATCATGAACTTAGTCCCTGATAGTATCTTGCTTGTTTATGTTGATTGTAGATAGATGGCTCGTGCTGTTGTTCCATTGAATTTTAATACATTCCTTGAGAAAGCAAAGTTGAAAGATGATGGTAGCAATTATACGGACTGGGTCCGTAACTTGAGGATTATCCTCATTGCTGCTCAGAAGAATTACGTCCTGGAAGCACCGCTGGGTGCCAGGCCTGCTGCTGGAGCAACACCAGATGTTATGAATGTCTGGCAGAGCAAAGCTGATGACTACTCGATAGTTCAGTGTGCCATGCTTTACGGCTTAGAATCGGGACTTCAACGACGTTTTGAACTTCATGGAGCATATGAGATGTTCCAGGAGTTGAAGTTAATATTTCAAGCAAATGCCCGGATTGAGAGATATGAAGTCTCCAATAAGTTCTATAGCTGCAAGATGGAGGAGAACAGTTCTGTCAGTGAGCATATACTCAAAATGTCTGGGTATAATAATCACTTGATTCAATTGGGAGTTAATCTTCCGGATGATTGCGTCATTGACAGAATTCTCCAATCACTGCCACCAAGCTACAAGAGCTTCGTGATGAACTATAATATGCAAGGGATGAACAAGACTATTCCCGAGCTCTTCGCAATGCTGAAAGCTGCGGAGGTAGAAATCAAGAAGGAGCATCAAGTGTTGATGGTTAACAAAACCACTAGTTTCAAGAAAAAGGGCAAAGGGAAGAAGAAGGGGAACTTCAAGAAGAATAGCTAGCAAGTTGCTGCTCAGGAGAAGAAACCCAAGTCTGGACCTAAGCCTGAAACTGAGTGCTTCTACTGCAAGCAGATTGGTCACTGGAAGCGGAACTGCCCCAAGTATTTGGCGGATAAGAAGGATGGCAAGGTGAACAAAGGTATATGTGATATACATGTTATTGATGTGTACCTTACTAGAGCTCGCAGTAGCACCTGGGTATTTGATACTGGTTCTGTTGCTAATATTTGCAACTCGAAATAGGGACTACGGAATAAGCGGGCACTGGCAAAGGACGAGGTGACGATGCGCGTGGGAAACGGTTCCAAAGTCGATGTGATCGTGGTCGGCACGCTACCTCTACATCTACCTTCGGGATTAATATTAGACCTAAATAATTGTTATTTGGTGCCAGCGTTGAGCATGAACATTATATCTGGATCTTGTTTAATGCGAGACGGTTATTCATTTAAATCAGATAATAATGGTTGCTCTATTTATATGAGTAATATCTTTTATGGTCATGCACCTTTGAAGAGTGGTCTATTTTTGATGAATCTCGATAGTAGTGATACACATATTCATAATGTTGAAGCCAAAAGATGCAGAGTTGATAATGAAAGTGCAACTTATTTGTGGCACTGTCGTTTAGGTCATATCGGTGTAAAGCGCATGAAGAAACTCCAAACTGATGGACTTTTGGAACCACTTGATTATGAATCACTTGGTACTTGCGAACCGTGCCTCATGGGCAAGATGACTAAAACACCGTTCTCCGGTACTATGGAGAGAGCAACAGATTTGTTGGAGATCATACATACCGATGTATGTGGTCCGATGAATATTGAGGCTCGTGGCGGATATCGTTATTTTCTCACCTTCACAGATGACTTAAGCAGATATGGGTATATCTACTTAATGAAACATAAGTCTGAAACATTTGAAAAGTTCAAAGAATTTCAGAGTGAAGTTGAAAATCATCGTAACAAGAAAATAAAGTTTCTACGATCTGATCGTGGAGGAGAATATTTGAGTTACGAGTTTGGTGTACATTTGAAAAATTGTGGAATAGTTTCGCAACTCACGCCACCCGGAACACCACAGCGTAATGGTGTGTCCAAACGTCGTAATCGTACTTTACTAGATATGGTGCGATCTATGATGTCTCTTACTGATTTACCGCTATTGTTTTGGGGTTATGCTCTAGAGACGGCCGCATTCACGTTAAATAGGGCACCATCAAAATCCATTGAGACGACGCCTTATGAACTGTGGTTTGGCAAGAAACCAAAGTTGTCGTTTCTTAAAGTTTGGGGCTGTGATGCTTATGTGAAAAAGCTTCAACCTGATAAGCTCGAACCCAAATAGGAGAAATGTGTCTTCATATGATACCCAAAGGAGACTGTTGGGTACACCTTCTATCACAGATCCGAAGGCAAGACATTCGTTGCTAAGAATGGATCCTTTCTAGAGAAGGAGTTTCTCTCGAAAGAAGTGAGTGGGAGGAAAGTAGAACTTGACAAGGTAACTGTACCTGCTCCTTTATTGGAAAGTAGTACATCACAGAAAACTGTTTCTGCGACACCTACACCAATAAGTGAGGAAGCTAATGATGATGATCATGAAACTTCAGATCAAGATACTACTGAACCTCGTAGATCAACCAGAGTAAGATCCGCGCCAGAGTGGTACGGTAATCCTGTTCTGGAAGTCATGCTACTAGATCATGATGAACCTACGAACTATGAAGAAGCGATGGTGAGCCCAGATTCCGCAAAGTGGCTTGAAGCCATGAAATCTGAGATGGGATCCATGTATGAGAATAAAGTATGGACTTTGGTTGACTTGCCCGATGATCGGCAAGCAATTGAGAATAAATGGATCTTCAAGAAGAAGACTGACGCTGATGGTAATGTTACTGTCTACAAAGCTCGACTTGTCGCAAAAGGTTTTCGACAAGTTCAAGGGGTTGACTACGATGAGACCTTCTCACCCGTAGCGATGCTTAAGTCTGTCCGAATCATGTTAGCAATTGCCGCATTTTATGATTATGAAATTTGGCAGATGGATGTCAAAACTGCATTCCTGAATGGATTTCTGGAAGAAGAGTTGTATATGATGCAACCAGAAGGTTTTGTCGATCCAAAGGGAGCTAACAAAGTGTGCAAGCTCCAGCGATCCATTTATGGACTGGTGCAAGCCTCTCGGAGTTGGAATAAACGTTTTGATAGTGTGATCAAAGCATTTGGTTTTATACAGACTTTCGGAGAAGCCTGTATTTACAAGAAAGTGAGTGGGAGCTCTGTAGCATTTCTAATATTATATGTGGATGACATATTACTAATTGGAAATGATATAGAATTTCTGGATAGCATAAAGGGATACTTGAACAAGAGTTTTTCAATGAAAGACCTCGGTGAAGCTGCTTACATATTAGGCATTAAGATCTATAGAGATAGATCAATACGCTTAATTGGACTTTCACAAACAACATACCTTGACAAAATTTTGAAGAAGTTCAAAATGGATCAAGCTAAGAAAGGATTCTTGCCTGTGTTATAAGGTGTGAAATTGAGTAAGACTCAATGCCCGACCACTGTAGAAGATAGAAAGAATATGAAAGATGTTCCCTATGCTTCAGCCATAGGATCTATCATGTATGCAATGTTGTGTACCAGACCCGATGTGTGCCTTGCTATAAGTCTAGCAGGGAGGTACCAAAGTAATCCAGGAGTGGATCACTGGACAGCGGTCAAGAACATCCTGAAATACCTGAAAAGGACTAAGGATATGCTTCTCGTATATGGAGGTGACAAAGAGCTCATCGTAAATGGTTACGTTGATGCAAGCTTTGACACTGATCCAGACGATTCTAAATCGCAAACTGGATACGTGTTTACATTAAACGGTGGAGCTGTCAGTTGGTGCAGTTCTAAACAAAGCGTCGTAGCGGGATCTACATGTGAAGCGGAATACATAGCTGCTTCGGAAGCGGCAAATGAAGGAGTCTGGATGAAGGAGTTCATATCCGATCTAGGTGTCATACCTAGTGCATCGGGTCCAATGAAAATCTTTTGTGACAATACTGGTGCAATTGCCTTGGCAAAGGAATCCAGATTTCACAAGAGAACCAAGCACATCAAGAGACGCTTCAATTCCATCCGGGATCTAGTCCAGGTGGGAGACATAGAGATTTGCAAGATACATACGGATCTGAATGTTGCAGACCCGTTGATTAAGCCTCTTCCACGAGCAAAACATGATCAGCACCAAGGCTCCATGGGTGTTAGAATCATTACTGTGTAATCTAGATTATTGACTCTAGTGCAAGTGGGAGACTGAAGGAAATATGCCCTAGAGGCAATAATAAAGTTATTATTTATTTCCTTATATCATGATAAATGTTTATTATTCATGCTAGAATTGTATTAACCGGAAACATAATACATGTGTGAATACATAGACAAACAGAGTGTCACTAGTATGCTTCTACTTGACTAGCTCATTAATCAAAGATGGTTATGTTTCCTAACCATGAACAAAGTGTTGTTATTTGATCAATGAGGTCACATCATTAGTTGAATGATCTGATTGACATGACCCATTCCATTAGCTTAGCACCCGATCGTTTAGTATGTTGCTATTGCTTTCTTCATGACTTATACATGTTCCTATAACTATGAGATTATGCAACTCCCGTTTACCGGAGGAACACTTTGGGTACTACCAAACGTCACAACGTAACTAGGTGATTATAAAGGAGTACTACAGGTGTCTCCAAAGGTACATGTTGGGTTGGCGTATTTAGAGATTAGGATTTGTCACTCCGATTGTCGGAGAGGTATCTCTGGCCCTCTCGGTAATGCACATCACTTAAGCCTTGCAAGCATTGCAACTAATGAGTTAGTTGCGGGATGATGTATTACGGAACGAGTAAAGAGACTTGCCGGTAACGAGATTGAACTAGGTATTGGATACCGACGATCGAATCTCGGGCAAGTAACATACCGATGACAAAGGGAACAACGTATGTTGTTATGCGGTCTGACCGATAAAGATCTTCGTAGAATATGTAGGAGCCAATATGGGCATCCAGGTCCCGCTATTGGTTATTGACCAGAGACGTGTCTCGGTCATGTCTACATTGTTCTCGAACCCGTAGGGTCCGCACGCTTAAGGTTACGATGACAGTTATATTATGAGTTTATGCATTTTGTTGTACCGAAGGTTGTTCGGAGTCCCGGATGTGATCACGGACATGACGAGGAGTCCCGAAATGGTCGAGACGTAAAGATTGATATATTGGAAGCCTGTGTTTGGATATCGGAAGTGTTCCGGGTGAAATCGGGATTTTACCGGAGTGCCGGGAGGTTACCGGAACCCCCCGGGAGCTATATGGGCCTTAGTGGGCTTTAGTGGAAAGGAGAAAGGGGCAGCCCAAGGTGGCTGTGCGCCTCCCCCCTTCCCCTAGTCCTATTAGGACTAGGAGAGGTGGCCGGCCCCCTCTCTCTCTTTCCCCCCTCAAGGAATCCTATTCCAACTAGGATTGGGGGGGGGGGGTCCTACTCCCAGAGGAAGTAGGACTCTCCTGGCGCGCCTCCTATGGCCGGCCAGCCCTCCCCCCTTCTAGTCCTTTATATACTGAGGTAGAAGCACCCTAGAACACACAAGTTGATCCACGTGATCTATTCCTTAGCCGTGTGCGGTGCCCCCTGCCACCATATTCGTCGATAATACTGTAGCAGAGTTTAGGCGAAGCCTTGCTGCTGTAGTGCATCAAGATCGTCACCACGCCGTCGTGCTGACGGAACTCTTCCCCGACACTTTGCTGGATCGGAGTCCGGGGATCGTCATCGAGCTGAACGTGTGCTCGAACTCGGAGGTGTCGTAGTTTCGGTACTTGATCGGTTGGATCGTGAAGACGTACGACTACTTCCTCTACGTTGCATCAACGCTTCCGCAGTCGGTCTACGTGGGTACATAGACAACACTCTCCCCTCTCGTTGCTATGCATCACATGATCTTGCGTGTGCATAGGAAAATTTTGAAATTACTATGAAAACCAACACTGCCGCAATAAGCCGAAGGACTGAGGAAGTCCCTACAGAATTCAGATGCATACTTTCTTGTGCAACAGCAAGCGCTGGAGGATTTAAGCGCCAAACAAGAGAAAGTTAATAAGCTTGCTAAGCATCTTGCCAGCATTATGGGTACCCAGGATATTCTTTCTTGAGCTCTTCTGGAGTGATTTCAGTTATGGACTTGTTTTGCTACGGTGTTTATTTGCACTAGTCTCCAACTTTGACGACCAGTGTATGTGATATGCTGCTTTGTTCCCTATATTTGCACTGGTAACGAACTTTGATGCCTAGTGGGTGTAATATGTGTAATAGTCGTGATAGCCTAGCGTAAGTTGCTTGCTTATTTAGTTCCTTGTTGTCTTGTTTATTTGTTTGCTTGTAGTCAGTGCAGTTCTTTTTCTGCAGTTTGCTAGTGGCCGCAATAACCTATTTTTTAAACTAGGCCACAATAACCATGGGCTACATATTTACTGTAGTTACCATGGGCCTCCTATGCGCCGTAGAAACAATGGGCCTTCTACGAGTCGTAGAAACAATGGGCCTTCTATGGTCCGTAGCATCAATGGCCCTTCTACGTGTCGTATGATCGATAGGCCAAACATGGGCCAATAATAGACCACATTATGGGCCCTAAACGGGCTAGATTTGGAATCGTCCATTCATGGGCCGACAATAACGGGCCGTCGTTAATCGGCCGCATTGGACGACTGTCGGCGTTCTGGGAACGGGGGTCCCCAGACTAGCCTGCCTGTGGCCTGCGGCGTGGCTCAAAAGGGGGCCCAGCGCGGCCCGTCTTCACCAACACAAAACCAAGACCCTCGCGAGGGGCCAAGCCTCGCGGGGCGGACGACGCGGAGCTTCCTCAGGCACGGCCTCGTCAGGCTGGCTCACGAGGAGGCGGAGAGACCAAGGCGGGGTACCTCACGAGGTGCCCGTGATGCAAGCCATGACGACCAAGGGCGCCAGGCGGGTGCCAGCCCGCGCAGTGTCCTCCTTTCCTCTTTGGTGCAAAGGGGGCAAGTGCAGCCGCGGAGTACCGAGGCATCAGGCAAAGGTTGCCATTTCGGTGCAACGAGACCAAGACCAGGAGGACTATGAGACGAAGGTCATCGTGGAGCCCAAGACGGCGTCATCACCAGAGCTTTGCGCAGGCGAAGACTGCTTTTGTTAGGATAGCTGGTACTAGTTGTCCCCCTTCAAATTAGCCCGCCATTGTTGGTCCCTTCCTGCTCGATATTTGGAAAGAGGACCAGGGCCTCTATAAATAGGACCGGCCACCCGCAAGGAGGGGGGAAGAGAAGGATAAAAGGATCAGAGAGAGAGGGAGAGAGAGAGGGAAGGGTGACTGAACTTCTCCCAGCAGTTCATCCCCCCCAGCCAAGAACAGACCTTCGCGAGGCTGTTCTTCCTTGTATTGTTCGTCATCATCGGCCCAAGAGGCAATCCACCACGCCACACACTGTAGTAGGGTATTACACCACAACGGTGGCCCGAACCAGTATAAACCATGTGTCTCTTGTGTCGTTCTTTCCATAGTTTGGATCTTTGCGAGGCGGAGGGGTGCAGGTAGGTAGGAGGCGAAATCTCCGCGCGCACCCCAGTGTTCGAACCTCAAGGGTCTGCCGGAATCCGAAATCCGACATTTGGCGCGCCAGGTAGGGGTGCACCAGAGTTTTCTCTTCTGCCACGGCCACGGCCTGCCTCGCGATGAGCAGCGCGTCGCCCGCTCCGGCCGCCGGCGCCAGCACGGGGGCCAGGGGGCTCCGACCCCTGGCCCCAGCCCTGCAACGGGTACGGTGGCCGGACAAGCTCAAGCCAACGACGCCTCCGCGCTACGGCGGCACGACAGATCCTCTGGCCTTCTTGCTGGCGAGCAAGGAGGCCCTCCTCGAAGCAGGAGGTGACGATAGGGTCGCGGCCAACTGGCTCCCCATGGCCCTCACCGGCGCCCCGCGCACATGGCTGCTCCACCCGACGGCAGCCTCCGTGGCCTCTCGGGAAGAGCCCCGCAACCTCTTCCCCGCCCATCGCACTACACCAACACCCTCAGTCGTCGCGACCCTCCTGGGCGGCTCGCAGGCGCCGCCTACAAGTCACCACATCAAGCCGTTCATCCGCCGGGTCAGCGCTGCTTCCACGCGACAGGGGGCTCCCCTGGATCGGGCGGCGCCCGAGACCGGCCTGACCTTTAGCTCGGAGGACCACCCCTCCAACTCGGCCTGCTCGGGTGCACTCCCCATGCTGTGCACCCCCACCATCTGCCAGCTGGCCGTCACCAGAACCCTCATTGATGGCGGCGCGGGCCTCAACATGCTCTCGGTCGAGGCCTTCAACCTCCTCTGCATACCCCTGGAATGGCTGCAACCCAGCCGGCCCTTCTCAGGCGTTGGGGGCGGATCGTCCAGCTCCTTGGGACAGATCCAGCTCCCAGTAACCTTCGGCACCTACGACAACTTCCGCGCGGAGCTGGTCGACTTTGACATCGCCCCCATCGGCCTCCCCTACAATGCCATCCTCGGCTACCCAGCGCTAGCCCAGTTGATGGCCGTGACGCACCCGGCGTACAACCTCATGAAGATGCCCGGGAGCAGCGGCATCCTCACCGTGCACAGGGACACCGGGGACGCTCTGTGGGTGCTCAAGCTCGTCTTCAAGACAGCGGCGTCGGCACAGCCCGCCGACTTGGAGACCCCCGAGCCCAAGGGGGCTGCACCCGCCAAGAAGAAACAGTTGTTCACCCAAGACAAGGCAGAAACCAAGCAGATACCCGTCGATGAGGATGGGTCCACCAACGCCACTTTCACCATAGGCGCCCACCTCAAACCCGAGCAGGAGGAGGCCCTGGTCGGGTTCCTGCACGCCAACAAGAAGGTATTCGCTTGGGAGCCTGACCAGTTGGCAGGGATCCCCAGGAGTGTAATCGAGCATCACCTCAACGTGTGCCCCAACGTGCACCCTATGAAGCAGAAGGCCAGGCGGCAGTCCACAGAAAAGCAGGCCTTCATCGTCCAAGAGACCCGCAAATTAGAGGCCGCTGGGGTCATTCGCGAGGTCCGATACCCGGATTGGTTGGCCAACCCCGTCGTTGTGCCAAAGAAGGGAGGAAAGGAGCACATGTGTGTCGACTTCACCAACCTCAACAAAGCGTGCCCGCAAGATCCGTTCCTGCTCCCCCGCATCGACCAGATTGTCGATTCCACTGGGGAATGCGACCTGTTATGCTTCTTGGATGCCTTCTCTAGGTACCACCAGATCAAGATGGCGGTAGAAGACGTCGAGAAGACAGCCTTCCTAACCCTGTGTGGGGTGTACTGCTACACGTGCATGCCATTCGGGCTGCGTAACGCAGGGGCGACCTTTCAACGGCTGATGCACATCACCTTGGGCCCGCAGCTCAGGAAAAATGTTGAAGCTTACGTCGATGACATTGTGGTAAAGTCTCGGGAGGCCAGGACCTTGATACAAGACCTGGAGGAAACCTTCGCGGGCCTCAATGGAGTGAACCTACGGCTCAACCCAGAGAAGTGTGTGTTCGGAGTCCCCTCGGGCAAGCTCTTGGGTTTCCTCGTGTCCCACCGAGGCATCAAGGCTAACCCGGAGAAGGTCAAGGCGGTGGAAGACATGAGCCCGCCAAAGACCCTCAGAGAAATGCAGAAGCTCACGGGGCGCGTGACCGCGCTAGGGCGCTTCATCTCCAAGTTGGGGGAGCGAGCGCTGCCCTTCTTCCAGCTAATGAAGAAAAAGGGGCCCTTCGAGTGGACTGAAGAGGCCGACAAGGCGTTCCAGGATCTCAAGAGGTACCTGACCAGCCCACCGGTCATGGTGGCTCCGCGCCCTCAAGAGCCCTTGGTGCTTTACCTCGCCGCCACTCCCTACTCCGCCAGCGCAGCCTTGGTGGCAGTCAGAGAGGAGTGTCGAATCAAAACCGCGGCAGCGGCCCAGGACAAGGCAGAACGGGAACGAGGAAGGCCCATAGAAACCGCCACCGCGGCTAAGGAGGATCAGCCGCCGCAGAGGGGCGCACCGGAGGCGGAAGAGGCCCCTCTCCCAGATGGCCAGTCTCAGGAGGCCTCATTGCCTCAAGAGGCGCCATGGTCTCCGAAGGGAGCCACCAGCACTGACGCACTCCACCTTGTTGAGCACCCAGTGTACTTTGTCAGCACGGTGTTGCGGGATGCAAGGGCACGGTACCCCATGCCTCAGAAACTCCTCCTCGCACTACTGGTGGCCTCGCGCAAGCTGCGGCACTATTTTCAGGGTCACGCCATCAAGGTCGTCTCATCATACCCCCTGGAGAGAGTGCTCAGGAGCCCTAATTCAGCTGAAAGGTCGCTGAGTGGAACATAGAACTGCAAGTGTTTCAGCTCGAATTCAGCACGACAAGAGTCATCAAGGGAGCAGCGTTGGCGGATTTTGTGGTGGAATGGACGGAGGCGCCAGGCCTCAAGGCCGACGAGGATCGGTCCCTATCCTCGGGAAGCGAGGCGCCAGAAGGCTGGGTCATGTACTTCGATGGGGCATTCTCCAGGCATGGTGCTGGAGCTGGGGCGGTGCTTATATCGCCTGCTCAGGACAAGCTCTATTACACTGTGCAGCTCTATTTCCAGCAAGGTGAAAAGGTCTCCAACAACATAGCGGAGTATGAAGGTTTAATAGCAGGCTTGAAGGCCGCAGCTGCCCTGGGGGTGAAACGCCTCACCATCAAGGGCGATTCGCAGCTCCTTGTCAATTTCTCCAACAAGGTGTACGAGCCGAAGGATGAGCACATGGAAGCCTACCTTGCGGAGGTCCGCAGGATGGAGAAGCAGTTCTGGGGGTTGGAGTTGCAGCATGTGCCCCGTGGCACCAATCAGGAGGCCGACGACATCGCCAAACGTGCGTCCAGGTGGTTACCTCAGGAGCCTGGCGTTTTCGAGGAGCGGCTCTTCAAGCCCTCAGCCCTGCCGTCATTATCAAACATGGCTCAGCCTCGGGAGGAGCTCCCCCAGCCACCTGCCTCAGGAGCTCCGGCCTGTGGCCCGGCCTTAGGAGCACGCCTGCTCCTGATGATGGAACCTCGGGAGGGATGTTGGATCGTGGAGCTCCGGAGTTACTTAACGCAAGGGACCCTGCCGGAGAAGGAGGAGGAAGCGGAGCGAGTGGCACGCCAGGCCATGGCATACTGCATCAAAGATGGAGAGCTCTACCAGAAGCGACCAAACGATGTATCCCTGCGTTGCATCTCCAGGGAGCAAGGGAAGGAACTGCTGGAAGATATACACGGCGGAGACTGTGGACATCATTCATCATCACGGACCCTCGTCGGCAAGGCATTCCGCAGTGGGTTTTATTGGCCCACCGCGCTCAATGACGTCATCGAACTAGTGAAAGCTTGTGAGGCCTGCCAGTTCCACGCCAAGCAGATCCATCAGCCAGCAGGAGGCTTGCAGACTATACCCCTTTCGTGGCCATTCGCAATCTGGGGGCTGGACATCTTGGGCCCGTTTCCTCGGGCGCCAGGGGGCTACCGCTACCTTTACGTTGCCGTGGACAAGTTCACCAAGTGGGCTGAAGTAGAGGCTGTATGCACCATTCCCGCGGGTTCCGCGGTCAAGTTCATCAAGGGCATCATGAGCCGGTTCGGGGTGCCGAATCACATCATCACGGACAATGGTTTGCAGTTCACCAGTAACCTCTTCAAAACATAATGTGCTAACCTTGGAACGTAGATATGCTACGCTTCAGTGGCGCACCCCCGAAGCAACGGCCAGGCCGAGCGGGCCAACGCGGAGGTCCTGAGAGGCCTCAAGACCAGGATGTTCAAGAAGAAGCTGGAGGCCTGCGGCAGAGGTTGGTACGATGAGCTTCAGTCCGTGTTGTGGTCCATCCGCACAACCACGACCAGGCCGACTGGGCAGACCCCGTTCCTCCTGGTCTACGGAGCCGAAGCGGTCCTCCCTCACGAGGTCAGACGTCGCTCCGCGTGGGTCCTGGTGTTCGACGAGGCGCAACAGGACGCCATGCGGGGGATGGACCTCATGCTGGGGGAGGAACATCGCCGAGAAGCCGCGCTACGAGCGGCGAGGTACCAACAAGCACTGCAGCGATATCACTGCCGCAACATCCGCCCCAGAACTCTCGAGGTAGGAGACCTCGTGCTCAGGCGGGTTCTTTCCAAGGAGGGGCTGCACAAGCTCTCTCCCATGTGGGAGGGCCCGTTGAAAGTTGTTCATGTTTCCAGGCCCGGCTCCGCGCGCTTGGAGACTCAGGAGGGGGAGCCAGTCCAGAACGCATGGAACATCCAGCACCTCCGGAGGTTCTACCCCTAAAAAGGCCTAGAGCCTATGAAGAAGGCAAATGGCTGTGAAGCTATCGCGTTTTGGAAAAGGCCCAGAGCCTGTGAAGAAGGCGAATGCCTGTGAAGCTGTCGCGTTTTGGAAAAGGCCCAGAGCCTGTGAAGAAGGCGAATGCCTGTGAAGCTGTTGCGTTTTGGAAAAGGCCCAGAGCCTGTGAAGAAGGCGAATGCCTGTGAAGCTGTCGCGTTTTGGAAAAAGGCCCAGAGCCTGTGAAGAAGGCGAATGCCTGTGAAGATATCGCATTTTGGAAAAGGCCTAGAGCCTATGAAGAAGGCGAATGCCTGTGAAGCTATCGCATTTTGGAAAAGGCTCGGAGCCTGTGAAGAAGGCCAACGCCTGTGAAGCTCGCCGCCCGTGACACTCTCACGTAATAATGAGTTGGGGATGTACACGCCCCGGAGTCTCAGGAGCGCCGGCCTCAGGCCCTGGGGCTCCCTCCCACGCCCAGTGGCAGCACTTAGCTCCGCGCTGATGAGAAGACATCGAAGACTAGATTAGGTGCCGGACGCGGCTTTTCATTTGCTTTCCGCAGTTGGCTCGTTCCTTCTCACTCGAAGTTTTATTGAAGTTGTTGCCGTCTTTGGCTTGTGGTTCTTCAACTTTTCACTCTCCTGCCTCGTTTTCTCTTGTGCAAGGCCTCACGAGGGGGGGGGGGGGCGCAGCCGAGCGCCCTCGTGAGTGTTCTCATCCTAGTCATTCAAAGGGTTCGCGACCTGGGCCCATTACAGGAGCACCCCTCCAGTCTGTGCCCCACGGGCACCGTGACACAAACACAGGTCCTGGGTCGGTCGCCCCCCACAGCCGAGGCCGGGAACTATCCACGCGCAGGCACGTAGCCGGAAGGTACGATAACGAAGCAAAACGGTGATTGACAACAATAACCCAAACACGCTCCCGTGGGGCTCCACACTACTGTCTTTCTGCGCAGGGAAAAGGAAAAGAAAAGAACAAATCAGGCGCGGCTCGCCTCACACCGGCCTGCAGGAAAGGCTCGAGCTGCCTCAAGGGCTCAGGCAGACTCCCTCTCGCGCTTCACCGGGGCGCGACGGCTAGAGGCAGCAGCCCGAAGAAGAACCGGAGAAGCTTGGGGAACCCTGAGCGCCGCTGGTCACACGAGTGCTGTCTTCTCCATCGTCACCAGAGCTGGGTTCCTGGCCGCGGTCGTCGTCCTCGGGGCAGCACCCTGCGCGGCGACCATCTTCCCCAAACACGCTCACGTAGAGGGTGGCATCACCGTCAAACTTGAAGTGCAGGGTACACCGACGGCCCAGGCCACACGCGCGGGCAAACGTCTGCCAACCACGGGCCAGGGCCAGGCTCCCGGCTGCGGAGACCTCCCGTGAAACCCATGAGGCCCGGCTGCAGCAGCCGTCGGCCTGAAGCCAGAGGCCGCCCGAGGCGCCGGCCGGGAGCTCGCCAAGGAGGAAGCGAGGAAGTGGAAGCCGGGTGCTAGTCGGCTCCGCTGACCACACGACGAACTCCGGCAGCACCTCAGCAACGCGAAAGCGCGGCATAGGGGGACGCGCAGCCGGAGCGCGCCCCCCGGCCGCAGCAATCCGCCCGTCACTGTGCTGAAAATCGCCTCCACGGCTGCGGGGAGCAGCCGTGGTGGCCACAAGATGTTTGCGAGGGCGCCCTCTGCCGCGCTTGGGCGGGGGAGAGGCGGGCTCAACCTGGCGAGCCTTCCCTTTCTCTGCGGCCGAGAACCTCCTCGACGGGGCCATGAAGAAGAAGGAGGAGCAAGGGGAGATGAACTGGAAGGGCACACGCCGATCCGTACTTATAGCTGGCGAGGGCCAACCGACGGCCCCCACGATCGTAGGTAATTATGACCCGCTTTGCATGCAGGGACTTGTCAAATCCGTGCAGTTGCCAAGGTGCCATGGGGAAGTGGAGACACCCACGTCCAATCAACCGCCACGCGGCGCCGTAGGCTGCAGGCTGTTAGGGCCCGCGGCGCTTCGCTCTTGCCCTTCCGCCTCCCTGCACGGCCAAGTCTGGGCGCGCCTTGGGCCCGGGGGCTACTGTCGGCATTCTGGGAACGGGGGTCCGCAGACTTGCCTGCTTGCGGCCTGCGGCGTGGCTCAAAAGGGGGCCCAGCACGGCCCATCTTCACCAACACAAAACCAAGACCCTCGCGAGGGGCCAAGCCTCGAGGGGCGGACGACGCGGAGCTTCCTCAGGCACGGCCTCATCAGGCTGGCTCACGAGGAGGCAGAGAGACCAAGGCGGGGTACCTCACGAGGTGCCCGTGACGCAAGCCATGACAACCAAGGGCGCCAGGCGGGTGCCAGCCCGCGCAGTGTCCTCCTTTCCTCTTTGGTGCAAAGGGGGCAAGCGCAGCCGCGGAGTACCGAGGCATCAGGCAAAGGTTGCCATTTCGATGCAACGAGACCAAGACCAGGAGGACTACGAGACGGAGGTCATCGTGGAGCCCAAGACAGCGTCATCACCAGAGCTTTGCGCAGGCGAAGACTACTTTTGTCAGGATAGCTAGTACTAGTTGTCCCCCTTCAAATTAGCTCGCCATTGTTGGCTCCCTTCCCGCTCGATATTTGGGAAGAGGACCAGGGCCTCTATAAATAGGACCGACCACCCGCAAGGAGGGGGGAAGAGAAGGATAAAAGGATCAGAGAGAGAGGGAGAGAGAGGGAAGGGTGACTGAACTTCTCCCAGCAGTTCATCCCCCCAGCCAAGAACAGACCTTCGCGAGGCTGTTCTTCCTTGTATTGTTCGTCATCATGAGCCCAAGAGGCAATCCACCACGCCACACACTGGAGTAGGGTATTACACCACAACGATGGCCCGAACCAGTATAAACCCTGTGTCTCTTGTGTCGTTCTTTCCATAGTTTAGATCTTTGCGAGGCGGAGGGGTGCAGGTAGGTTGGAGGCGAAGTCTCCGCGCGCACCCCAGTGTTCGAACCTCAAGGGTCTACCGGAACCCGAAATCCAACAACGACGCTATGAAAACGGCCCAACAGATTAACGGGCTGCAAACAGGTCGATTGTAACCGCGGGCTGAATTTGGCCCACAAGCAGAAAAGGCCAATAACGGGCCGTAAGTAACCGAATGCTGGAAATGAGCCCAAGAATAAATGGGCCCTGAGAAGGCCAAAAGATAACATGGGTTGGAAACGGCCCAAATGAATAATGGGCCATTAATGGGTATAAAGGGGTACATTGTTCAATGTGGACCAGATTCACCATGGGCCCTTAATGGGCCAAGAGTTACAAATGGCCTCGTATGGGCCAAAAGTTACAACGGGCTGGAATCATATTGGACGGCCCAGATGAAGCTACTGGGATTAATTCGATAGTCCGTAACGGGCCGTGAGTTAGTGGGCCGTAAATGGGCTATATAGAAACATGCTTTCCGTGGGCCAGTCCGTTACCTTTTGACCAAGTCAAACAGGCTAGCCTTTTCACCGGAATGGGCCTCTGTTGGGTCGTGCCACATGTCAACGTATCATAGGCGCCTCCTGTCCAATGAATGGATGACATCTGTCCCAACAGTGAGCCCACACGTGTTTCCTCCAGCCAATGAGAATTTTACACGTGGAAAATCCTCATTGGTTTGGGCTGTTAGCGGGTTATCGGATCCAAAACCGGACCCGATAGCTTAATGGAGACCCATTACGGTGGATGCCACGTGTCGGTCACCCTTGACGAAAGCACTTCCATGACGCGTGATTTATCGTCATGGAAGTGGACACTTCCATGATGATAATTTTGGTAATGTCATGGAACACTTCTACGACAGCACATGTATGACTATCTTGATTCTGTTATAAAATCGTCATGGATGTACATGCATGACACAAAACGTGACCTACTGTGACAAACACGTATAATCACGAGTGTCTTTTTTTTGTAGTGAGATGCACGAACATCACAACAGGCATGCTGACTGGATAAACATTTCAACCTAGCTATTATGAAGGAAAATTTGTATTGACAACAATTTTAGATAGCAGGAGACGCCTAGCCTGCTCTGCCTCTGCTAGCTTCTTTATGGCTTCTTCCATCTCTTCTTTGGCTTGGGCGAAGAGAGCATCTGATTGCTCTTTTCGCTTCTTCAGGAACTCGGCTACATTCTCAAGGGCTATTGCACGCTTTCTTTTAGCCTTTACTAGAGCCACAAGGACCTGAACAATTGCCAACTCCACCTTGCTTGTGTGTAATCTAGCATCATCTAGGAATTTGCACCTTGTGTCTAATCCAGCATCATTAGGGAACTGGCACATTGTGTGTAATCCAACCTCATTTTGGAAACATGATCTCAAGGTTGACCATACTTCCCTCCTCGCAGGAATTGCATCCTGACATGAACTTACTTCTTTTTTAGATCAATACTCAGAGCAACCCAGATCCATTTAGTAGAAGCCATATAAACAACACTCGGAGAAGTGAATTCAAAAGGAAAAATATAAAAACAGACTACAAGGTGAGAACACCCACTTCCTACATCAAGCTAAAAATGAAAGCACTAGGACGATTAAGACTCTTCTTATTACACATCGAAGAACACAAGGCTAAGAGAAACAGAAAGTACAACATATACACATCGAAGAACACAAGGCTAAACGAAAGTAATTGAAAGGGTGTTACTTACCAAAGCTCGTTTTACAGGTTCGGTGCAGCTCCTCTTTAACTTGCCACGCTCCTTGAAGATGTCCCCAATATCCCGTGTCTAGTCTTCATTGCTCCTCTGCATGTTCGCACTCGTGGTTTTAAAATATCAACATGGAAAGAAAAATATACCACTCCCTCCATCCCATAATATAAGAACGTTTTGACACTACACTAGTGTCAAAAACGTTCTTATATTATGGGATGGAGGGAGTAGTAGTAATCATGCACCTTGTGGGCAACATTAAAGCACTCTTCTGCCATGTTAGAGCATCTTCAACAGAAGCGCAATGTGCGGCGCTTAAAAAAAGCAATTACAGCACCAGAATAGCCAGTTTTTGTGGGCCCGGAGTGCTGAGATCAAGAAGTAGAGATAGAGAGTAGAGAGTAGAGACATAGATAGTTCTTAGCATAGATATAGCATGGATAGATAAGAAATAGATAGTTCAACTACTCCTCGTCATCCGACTCCTCCTCGGTGATGTCCTCCACCGACGTCTCAATGTAGGCGTGGAGATACCGTTCGCGTCGGATTCCCAGGGCGACGCTGCTCCTAGCCTCATGTTAAATTGAGCGTCCCCTTTTCACGTACGCTTGTCCTCGCGATAGGAGGCTCGCTCTGCCCTCCTCTTCTCCCTCTCCGCCCTCCTTTGCGCGTAGAACTCGTGCTCGTTGATGATGTCCTGTGGGAAGCGTTGACGCCACAGTGCCATGGCTTCCTCATCCATCTCGGTGATGCCGAGACAGTGCTCTCGTTGGTGATAAGCTATGGCAAAGGCGCGAGCTCCAGCGCCCGCTCCCGCGTCGGCACGTTGGGGAAGTTGAATGTTCTATGAGGCCACCGGAGGCGCCACGCCGATGCGCCGTACGCGTGGGTGGCGTGGCGGTGTCGAAATTGCCGAGGCCAAGGTGCATCCCGCAGAACCAGATCTTGGCGAAGAAGCTGTCAGAGGGGCGCGCACGGACGCCGCGGTATCCCCAAGTTTCCCGACAACGCATCGGCATGGTGGCGCGGCGGCAGCGAGGCGAGAAAGAGCAAGGAGAGAGTGGTGGCAAGGATGTAGGATCGAAAGTATGTCTAGAGGGGGTGATTAGACTACTTGACCAAATAAAAATCTAGCCTTTTCCCAATTTTAAGTCTTGGCAGATTTTAGCAACTTAGCACTAGTCAAGCAATTAACCTACACATGTAAGTCTAAGAGTATAGCAGCATAATGTAAAACATAGCACATGAAGGTAAGGGGAGGAGTTTGGAGGGAGAAAACGCAATGTAGACACGGAGATTTTTGGCATGGTTCCGATAGGTGGTGCTATCGTACATCCACGTTGGTGGAGACTTCAACCCACGAAGGGTAACGGTTGTGCGAGTCCACGGAGGGCTCCACCCACGAAGGGTCCATGAAGAAGCAACCTTGTCTATCCCACCATGGCCATCGCCCACGAAAGACTTGCCTCACTAGGGTAGATCTTCACGAAATAGGCGATCTCCTTGCCCATACAAACTCCTTGGTTCAACTCCACAATCTTAACGGAGGCTCCCAAGTAACACCTAACCAATCTAGGAGACACCACTCTCCAAAATGTAGTAGACAGTGTGTTGATGATGAACTCCTTGCTCTTGTGCTTCAAATGATAGTCTCCCCAACACTCAACTCTCTCTCACTGATTTGGATTTGGTGGAAAGATGATTTGAGTGGAAAGCAACTTGGAGAAGGCTAGAGATCAAGATTCATATGGTTGGAATGGAATATATTGGTCTCAACACATGAGTGATGGTTCTCTCTTAGAAAATGAATGTTGGAAGTGTAGGCATGTTCTGATGGCTCTCTCCATGAATGAAGAGTGGGTGGAGGGGTATATATAGCCTCCACACCAAATCTAACCATTGCACACAAATCACCAAACTTGGTGGGACCAAATCATGAAACTCGGTCAGACCGATTTAGTTCAAAATGTGAACGTTAGGATTTTCGGTGGGACCGACATGTCAACTCGGTGGGACTGATTTCATTAGGGTTAGGGCATAACGTAATCTCGGGGAGACCGATTACACAAACTCGGTGGGACCGATTTTGGTAATAAGCTAAACAGAGAGTTGGTCAGGCAAACTCGGTGGGACCGATTCGCTCATCTCGGTGAGACTGAAACATTACGAAGGGGAAACAGAGAGTTTGCATTGCGAACTCGGTGGGACCGATCGCTCATCTCGGTTGGACCGAAATGTTATGAATGGAAACAAAGAGTTTGCAATCCCATCTCGGTGAGACCGAGATCCCTATCAGTGAGACCGAAGTGACTAGGGTTTGTGGCAGTGGCTATGTCAATTGAACTCGGTGGCGCCGGATAGAAAGTTTCGGTGGGGCCGAGTTTGACTTTTGGTTTGGGACATATGTGGATATGAGAAAGTAGTTGAGGGTTTTTGGAGCATATCACTAAGCATTTTGAGCAAGCAACCCATTAAGCAACATCTCATCCCCTTTTAATAGTATTGGCTTTTCCTATGGACTCAATATGATCTTGGATCACTAAAGTAAAATGTGGAGTCTTGAGCTTTAGAGCTTGAGCCAATCTTTTGCCCTTAGCATTTTGAGGGGTCCACATTTCTAATCCATGCCATGCCAATCATTGAACTTTCCTAAAATATTTATCTTGAAATAGCATTAGCTCAATGAGCTATATGTTGTTAATAATTACCAAAACACCTAGGGATAGTTGCACTTTCAATCTCCCCCTTTTTGGTAATTGATGACAACATATAGATCAAAGCTTCGAAAAATGATCATAAGATTGAAATACATCATCGCTTTGAGAAGTATGTGATAAGCAAGAGCTCCCCCTAAATTTGTGCATTATTTAAAATTTGCTTTTGAATGCAAATGCACAATCGATTAGGATCATGGATTACTCTTCCATGTCACATACATCTTGGTGGAGCGCTCAAAATGATAGAAATTAAAAGCATGCGCTCATCACCAAGCAAGGTGAATGATCATATATGGGATATAAGAGATCATATCATCCAAGCAAGCATTAAAGTAGCATATGATCAAACACATGATCAAACAGGTATCTCACACAAACATAAAGTATCAACCAAGCACACAATAAAGTTCAACCAAAAGCAAGAGAGACAAAGAAGCAAAACACACACACACTCTCTCTCTCTCTCTCTCGAGGCCTATGATCTATACATTTCTCCCCCTTTGGCAACAAGTTACCAAAAAGATTGAAAATGCATAGTGCTATGCGTCTCTCAGGCTCGGTCTTCGGGAGGTGGTGTAGACAGAACTCCAAGGACGAAGGCATCTGTTGATGCAGTTGGAGCTAGTGGAGTGGGTGCTGGAGGTGGTACTGAAGCTGTAGCTGCTGGTGCTAATGATGTAGCTCTAGAATCTGGTACTGGCACTGCAGCAGACCTCTGACCTCGTGGCACATGCTGAAAAGCATCCGCAGTTGCCTTTCCTCTCCTCTCTTCTGCTTCCTCTTGGAACTGCTAAACAGCTGTCTGTATCTCAGTAACCTTCAGATCAAGATCATAAAATTTTGTCTCAACAATCCTCTCCAAGATCTCCCGATTCCGAGTCAGGGTGGCCAAGCCCTTCTCAATCCTCAAAGTAGAATGAGTCAGATATGCTAGATGATCTTGCTTGCTCTTTAGGAACACCTGATATGCTTCCTCTAAACTTGGCATCCTTGCAGATTTCTCTGCCTTAACCTTAGCTCTCTTCTCTTGTGCTTGAGCTGATGAAGGTTCATTATCATTCATCACAACTGTGTTGTCTTCAAATTCAGGGTACAGAGGTAGATGCTCCTTGTCCAACAAGTAGGTGCTTGTGCTCATCTTTGAGTTGATGAGCTCCTGAATGTGTGGAGCATACCCACAAGATCTTTTCTGATCTGCTGCTGTCCTCTTGATTGTCTCCACAATCAGACTCATGACCTTGAATTTTTTAGGTACATCAAATATTTGTAGCAAGTTGATGGAATGTCCTCTAATCATCTTGTGATCTCCAGACTTGGGTAGCAAAGTATGCCTCAGGATGGTGTTGATAGTAGGCAGACTAGACAACAGATAGTGTACAGATCCAAGCTTGTGTGTCTTCAAAGCTTTATCAGGGATCTCTTTGTACATGTTTTCCATAGAGTTGTCGTCCTTCTTCTTCTTGGCATACACATCCAAGTCATCCTCATGCTCTTCTGGGGCATTAATCAGCTTGGCCCATTCTTCAACTGTTGATTGGTACCTTGTACCTTCAGACATCCATACTATCCTTCCATCTGGATAGAAGTGAGCAGTGGAGTAAAATTGCATAACTAGCTCATCATTCCCTTTGGTCAACTTTTGACCCACAAACTCATCAACTCCACAAGCTTTGAAGCTGCCTTGTACACCTGGGAAGTGTTCTTCATCCTCTTTGATGTATTCCCAATCAACCCATCTCATGTCACAAACAATTGGCTTCTTGTCAAGCAGAATAATCTCATAGAAGTCTTGTTGTTCCTTAGTGTGAAACCTGTAATCAACTGCAGTCCTCCTCCTCACAGCATAGGGATCAGACTGTCTCCATAATCTCAGTCCTGCATCTTTCCTGATATGCATGTCCTCAGCCACAAGATGAGCATCACTGTGGTCTGGAGTCTTGGGTTTCAATTTCTTCAATACAAGGGATTCATCATCCTCTTCTTCAGATTCAGGCACTAGGGCCTTGTTCTTCTCTTCAGCTGGGATATTTCTGGTGCTTCCCTTGGGCTCAGAAGGCTTCTGAGCTTGAATTGTTGCTTTGGGAGCAGTTTTGCGCTTTAATGTGGCAGCCACTGACTTGATTGCATCTCCCGTAAGCTTTTGGGACTTTGGTGCTGGTGCAACATCCTCTTCCTCTTCTTCTGCTGGATCTTTAAATATGGATGATCTCCCAAGGACTCTGGCAGTGGTCTTCTTGACCCTCTCCTTCCTCTTCTTGTCAGCTCCAGCTTCTTTGGGTTTAAGAGTGAACTCCATAGTTTCTTGAGTAGAGGCTCTGGCCTTAGAAATAGGAATCCTTTTTGCTGGTGCCTTCTTGTTCAACCCTGGCTTTGTTGCAGCGGCTGTGTCATACTCTTTCTTCAAGACTTTCTTCTTTGAGCTGACTTCTTCTTCTACAGCCACATAATCCTCATCCTCAGAATTTGAGGTTCTCTTCTTCCTTGACCTGGTGGCTGCCTTGGGCAAGTTACTAGGTGTGCTCCTGCTGCCCTCATCATAGCTACTTGAGGGATCAGAACCCTCACTCAATTGCACTTGTTCTTCAGATATGTTCTGACTGTCACTCTGGTCAGACATCTTGGCAATTTCACTGACAGCAAACCCTGTGAATAGATACAGATGAGGTAGAATAGATGAGCATCAAAAAGTGCAGAGTTTTTGCAAAACAAATGGCTCAAAACTTAGTTTTAGTTCTCCACAGAAAGCATTCGGAGCTACCAATTTGTTAGACTCGGTGACACCGAAGCAATTTTGGAACCTAAACTAGTGAACTCAGTCAGACCGAGTCACAGTTCGGTGGCGCTGAGACTGCTAGGGTTTCATAGAGAATCGATCTCGGTCACACCGATTTGCAATTTTTGGTCAGACCGAAAACGCATGTGCAATGGACTAAGCCAAATCGGTGAGACCGATTTCTACAACTTAGTCGGTCTGAGATGAGTTCGGCGGAAACCAAACCCTAAATTTTCGAATCAAATCTAACCTAAAGGATGTATTCTTTGGATAGAGTTTTCTCATACGTGGTAAAGATCATGGCAAGGCAATGTGCTATGAATCGGAGTAAGGAAATAGCACAAAGAGTCGAACCCAAACCCTAGTTTGGTGGGAGTTCGCTACGGTGGCAACGGGGAAGCAAATTTTCGTTGACGGTGATGGAAACCAGCAACGGGAGGTCGCTGGCGGCAAGGAGACGATCCGGAGACCCGAGGAGGCAGAGTAGGACATGCGCAGGCTGAGAGGTTTTGAAGAAATTTCCAAAATCTCACCCGTGGGTTTATATATCTCGACCCTGTCGGTGTGACCGAGTGGAACAACTCGGTGGCACCGAGATGCAGAATTGCAAGCGGTTACTGCAACTCGGTGTGACCGAAAAGTTCTAATCGGTTACACCGACGTTGAAAACCTAGATCAACTTAGTGAACTCGGTGTGACCGAACTGGATGAATCGGTCATACCGAAATGCACAAAGAGGTTTTGGAAGGTCTATGACGAATCGGGGACTCTGAGTGCTCCTCACACAGAGTGGTTCGAATCTGACTTGATCAAACTTTGTGATGTAGCATGAATAGAGTTTGAGACGAGAAAAGCATAGATAGCTAGAGGAGGTTCTTAGGCATTCTTGTCCATCCACTTGGCAAAGGAGAAAACGCCAAACAATCAAAAATACAAGTGGATGTCCTCGAATGAGTAAAATATGCAATCAACATGCTCACACAATAAAATGGCAAATTGAAATATGTGACAAAGCATGCACAAACACTCTAGCATCTATCAAGCAATTGGCGATGACTAGGTCATCCATATATGAGTATATTGACTGAGGAGTCAAATGAGAACATTTGATCGTAGGTCATACTCATCGTTTAAGCACAAGTGGGATTACCACTTTTACATAATGCATTGTTGTGTTCACACCATTAGAGTTGCTTTAGCTCAATTGGTTAGAGTAAAGCTCCCCTAGATGTGATATCCCCCCTAAGAGGGATGAACTAATCTTGGGTTATGTCGATGATGACTTCATGTAGGTGTTGAAGATATAGATGCTCAATGTTGATGTAGATCATTTGGAGCAATCCATTGGAGTGAGTTGCACTTTCAATACCTACACGGGTTAGTCCCACAAGGAACACAAGGATATCCATAGACATAGAGTGATGTTCACACAAGATGATGTCCATGAAAGCATTAGGTTACCTTGTCCCTTGTCTTACCAACAAGAGGGTTTGTGACTCCTAGAACTAGTGCAAGATGTGGAAGTTGTTTGCACATGTCCTTGCCAAAAGATATGAGTGAAGTATGTTGGCAGAGTAACCCTCAAGAACTTCTCTAGTTCTTCTTCTTCGGGATCCACATCATCTTTATGGGAATCCTTGGAGTTGTAGTCGTACTTGAAGTAGTAGAACTTGATGTAGTCTTGGGAACCCACTTGACCAAGACCTTGGGAGCTTCTTCAAATGTATCAATCTCCTCTTGAGGCTTGTCCTTCCCTTTTAGCTTGTGGTCTTATGGTGGAAGATCATCTTGAGCGTGTGTCCCTTGAAAAGAAGTAGGATCATACTTCTCTTGTTGAGGAACAAACTTCGTCTTGGGGTATTGATCTTCTTCCCACTCAACTCCATTGGCATTGAACTTCCGTTCAAAACCAATTCCTTGATTCTTCCAGTGTCTTCCTTGCTTGCGTACAATTTCATCAAATTGCTTACTTTAGGCAAGGCACTTGTAAACACCTTTCTCTATAATTCCCTTCAATAAGCTATTTTCTTGCTCAAGTGTAACTTGGCTAAGAGAATCATTAGTGGAATCAAGAGAACTACTAGAAGCAACAACATTGGATTTAGAATGATTATTGTTACTACTAGATGAAGAATCTTTCTTACTTTTGTTGCTAGATTTAACCTGTGGCATGTAAGTAGACAAGAGTAAATGCTTGGCAATGTAAGAAGAACTTTTCTTGCGAAGATCATCATTGATTTCTTTTAAGAACCCATGCTCTTGCTCAAGGTTGAGCTTTTCAAAGCGTAACTTTTCATGAGTCTTTAAAAGCTCTCGATGATTTTCCAAGGTAGTTTCATGAGCTAACTTAAGAGTGTTTAGCTATTTAGTTAGATGCTCAATCTCCTTCTTATCATCATCATTCGTTTTATCTTGATTAGCATGATTAATAGCAAGTTCATCATAGTTTTCATCACTATTGAAATCAACATACTTGGGGTGTGATACCTTTGGGCCTTTAGCCATGAAGCATCTTCCAATTCCTTCATTTGGTGCCTCAAATATGTCGTAGGAGTTGGTTGACACAAGTGCTAGACCGGCAACACCTTCATCTTGAGTATATTCGGAGTCGGAGTGATAACTTCTCTCGGAGTTATTATCGGAGTCGGGGCCGGATACCCATTCACCAACATGAGCTTGATGTCTTCGTTTTGTGTAGCTCCTTGATGATTTGTCCTTCCTTCCCGAATCCTTGCTTCTCCGTGATGTTCTTCATTCATAACGGTCATCTCTACTCCTTCTCTCTCTTGGTGGTGATTCTTCTCTTCTAATTCTCCTTTTGGGTGATTCTTCTCTTCTTTTGTAGGGAGCTGTACACTCATTGGAGTAGTGTCCGGGTCTTCCACAATTGTAGCAATTTCGTTCACGACTCAAAGATCTTTTGTCATTGTTGGACCTTGACTGGGAACTTCTTTCCTTGCTTCTACTCTTGTAGAACTTGTTGAAGTTCTTCATCATTAGGCTCAATTCTTCATTGAAGGCTTGTTTCTCACTTGATGATGTAGGAGCATCACATGAGGCTTTGTAAGCACCACTTGACTTGTTGTGAAGCTCTTCCTTATCCTTGAGTGACATCTCATGAGCAACAATTCTTCCAATGACATTCGTAGGCTTGAGATCTTTGTAATTGGGCATCATTTGGATCAATGTGCACACGGTATCATATTTTCCATCCACGGCCCTTAGGATCTTCCTAATGATGAATCCATCGGTCATCTCTTCACTTCGTAAGCCGGCAATCTCATTTGTGATGACAGCAAGCCTAGAGTACATTTCAGCGACACCTTCACCATCCTTCATTTTGAACTTGTCAAGTTGACTTTGAAGCACATCCAATTTGGATTCCTTGATGGAGTCGGTACCCTCGTGCATATCAATCAAAGTAACCCAAATTTCCTTTGCATTCTCAATACGGCTAATTTTGTTGAATTCTTTGGGGCACAATCCGTTGAAGAGGATATCGCAAGCTTGAGCATTGTATTGCAGCATCTTCAACTCTTCCACGGTAGCTTGACGGTTTGGTTCTTTCCCATCAAAGAATTCACCTTGCAAGCCAATACACACAATAGCCCAAACGGCGGGGTTATGTCCAAGAATATGCATTTTCATCTTATGCTTCCAACTAGCAAAATTAGTACCATCAAAGTAAGGACATCTACGGTGGTAATTTCCCTCGCTAGACGCCATACTCTCCTAGGTTGTGAAACCAAGGCTATGATCACCAAAGCTATGGAAATCAAGGCAAATGGAGACCAAATCTCTGATACCATTTGTAGGATCGAAAGTATGTCTAGAGGGGGGTGATTAGACTACTTGACCAAATAAAAATCTAGCCTTTTCCCAATTTTAAGTCTTAGCAGATTTTAGCAACTTAGCACTAGTCAAGCAATTAACCTACACATGCAAGTCTAAGAGTATAGCAGCGGAATGTAAAACATAGCACATGAAGGTAAGGGGAGGAGTTTGGAGGGAGCAAATGCAATGTAGACACGGAGATTTTTGGCATGGTTCCGATAGGTGGTACTATCGTACATCCATGTTGGTGGAGACTTCAACCCAAGAAAGGTAACGGTTGCGCGAGTCCACGGAGGGCTCCACCCATGAAGGGTCCACGAAGAAGCAACCTTGTCTATCCCACCATGGCCATCGCCCACGAAGGACTTGCCTCACTAGGGTAGGTCTTCACGAAATAGGAGATCTCCTTGCCCGTACAAACTCCTTGGTTCAACTCCACAATCTTGTCGGAGGCTCCCAAGTAATACCTAACCAATCTAGGAGACACCACTCTCCAAAATGTAATAGACAGTGTGTTGATGATGAACTGATTGCTCTTGTGCTTCAAATGATAGTCTCCCCAACACTCAACTCTCTCTCATTGATTTGGATTTGGTGGAAAGATGATTTGAGTGGAAAGCAACTTGGAGAAGGCTAGAGATCAAGATTCATATGGTTGGAATGGAATATATTGGTCTCGACACATGAGTAGGTGGTTCTCTCTCAGAAAATGAATGTTGGAAGTGTAGGCATGTTCTGATGGCTCTCTCCATGAATGAAGAGTGGGTGGAGGGGTATATATAGCCTCCGCACAAAATCTAACCATTGCACACAAATCACCAAACTCGGTGGGACCGAATCATGAAACTCGGTCAGACCGATTTAGTTCAAAATGTGAATGTTAGGATTTTCGGTGGGACCGACATGTCAACTCAGTGGGACCGATTTCATTAGGGTTAGGGCATAATGTAATCTCGATGAGACAGATTATTTCGTAATAATCTAAACAGAGTGTTGGTCAGGCAAACTCGGTGGGACCGATTTGCTCATCTCGGTGAGACTGAAACGTTACGAAGGGGAAACAGAGAGTTTGCATTGCGAACTCGATGGGACCGATCGCTCATCTCGGTTGGACTGAAACATTACGAAGGGAAACCGAGAGTTTGCAATCCCATCTCGGTGAGACTGAGATCCCTATCAGTGAGACCGAAGTGACTAGGGTTTGTGGCAGTGGCTATGTCAAATGAACTCGGTAGCGCCGGATAGTAAGTTTCGGTGGGGCCAGTTTGACTTTTGGTTTGGGACATATGTGGATATGAGAAAGTAGTTGAGGGTTTTTGGAGCATATCACTAAGCATTTTGAGCAAGCAACACCTCATCCCCTTTTAATAGTATTGGCTTTTCCTATGGACTCAATGTGATCTTCGATCACTAAAGTAAAATGTGGAGTCTTGAGCTTTAGAGCTTGAGCCAATCTTTTGTCCTTAGCATTTTGAGGGGTCCACATTTCTAATCCATGCCTTGTGAATCATTGAGCTTTCCTGAAATATTTATCTTGAAATAGCATTAGCTCAATGAGCTATATATTGTTAATAATTACCAAAACCACCCAGGGATAGTTGCACTTTCAAAGGCACGAAGCGGTGGGAGGGCATTGGATTTTATAAAGCACGCCGGACATCACGCGCCAAAACTAGCGCGCGCCTAGCCACTTTTTCCCGCGCGCATGATCCTTTCCCGACGTCGCTCCTATCTCTACTCTCTTCTCTACTATTATATTTATTTTATATTTAATATTTATCTCTACTTCTCTACTTTTCTTTAAAAAAACAGAGTTGGTGATGATGGTGTGCCTGCCATCCTGCGATATAGAGCGTTCGATTTATATTCGACGGATAGGAAGGAAACTATGGCAATTTTGTAGAAAGATACCCACACCCCTCTCCAGATTTGCAAATAAGGCCTTCCCCTGTTCATACTTTTCTCCCACAAAATAAACTACTCATACAAATGCATCTTGATGTTCCATGCAACGCATGGGCATCTTGCTAGTTCTAAAAAAGTTTCCATCGTTTGCACACTACTGGTTGCAGATGAAGAACCTACCCAAGCTCAGCGCGATACAGGAGCGACACACAATTACAAGCTGATATTCTGTTGGACAATGGAGGCTATAACTAATTACTTTTACGGGAACAATAGCAACCAGGAAATTTGAAGGGTAGGTATGAACAAAATTGGAACTGCACATGTACTGCTAAGTGATTCAATACACACATTACCAATCAAGGAGGAGAATGATGGTCGGGGCGTCCTCTGTGCATCATGGTCGGCAACGGGAGTCAGTTCATTGTCCACGACGGTGGTGCTTCTGCGCTTGGCGTCGGCTTCCGGGAAGCAGATCCGAGACCGAGGAAGACGGTGCCGGGGAAGAGGCTCCGTGTACGACGACAACGGTAGAACGGCTCCAGTGTGGCGTACGAGGTCATCGATGAGGCAGATGCACTGCGGTGAACGAGTGCGCCGATGTAGAAGGGGAGGAGCACAAAGGCTGTGGTGCCATGGAGAAGTCTATTTTGCGGTGGGAATAGAAAATGGGGAGTATTCAGGTGTACTACTCTAGGTGCCGGGGTGGGGTTGGCTGGGTAGGGTGAACCCGAAGTTATGAAAACAGCCCCTACCAAGCGTCACCCGTAGGCCTGTTCCGAAGGCTATGATGGTAACTTCGCACTGCTCGAATCAAGGTCGTGGGAGATTTTCCCGCCGACCTCAAAATTTTGTGACACTGAACTCCCCGTGTGGCGTGTTGGGTGATTGGGCTAAGCAACCAGCGAGTAGTACTAGTAGTTAGTAGTACTAGTAACTACTAGTACTCCCTCCTTTTTTATTAACTCTGCATATTAGGTTTGATAGAAGTCAAACTTCCTAAAGTTTGACCAAGTTTATAGAAAAATATAAACATTTACCATAACAAATATGTATGATGTGAAAGTACATTCAATAATGAATCTAATGGTATTTATTTATTATTGTATATGTTAATATTTTTTGTTATAAACTTTCTGAGAGTTTACGAAACTTGACTTTGACCAATGCTAATACGCGGACTTAAATAAAAACAGAGGGAGTACACATTTGTTTTCTTAGTTTGTATCAATCATTTGTTGTAATTGTGAAATAAATATATTAGTCTACTGACTTCGAATGTAATGGTCTATACAATTCAATAGTTACAATCATTGTTGAACTCCAAGATGTATACGAGGTCTATAGTACTTCACAATATGCTCAAACTCACATAATCCAAGGTAAATGAGAATCTAAATGCATTTCATAGTTATTACTTTGTAGGATGCAACAAAACCAACCATAACTCTACATTATCCATTATAAAAGCAACATTTGAGCACATCCCAATGTGTGAATGAAACATCTAGAGAGAGCTTGCAAAGATGGAGCAGATAGGGCGGGAAAGATTGTATGTATGTGGACGAGAGAGTAGGAGACAAACCTAACGAGAGAGAGAGAGGAAGAAGTTAGATCTTTGAGAAAGATGGAGACATGTAATATACGTGAGATGTGTGTGCATCCGGATTCTGTACACGTGGAAGGAGAAGAGACAACATGTTTGATGAGAGAGCTGGAAAAACATGGACGAGAGGGGAAGGATCTTGTGGGTTGAGGGATTGATAATTTTGTGCGGGAGAGAGAGGGATTGGTAATTTTGTGCAGGAGAGAGGGGGGAGGAGTCAGCCGTCGTCACATCATCCTACTTGCAAATGGCCCCGCATTCTCTAGTGCAGTGTGGTTGCCGTCTTCGATCTCCTCGATGCCCTCTTTGAAGATCGAGGTGTTGTGCATGCTAGGGTGCAGAGAAGCACAAGCGAGAGTGGTCACCATATAACCTTGGATGGGGATGAATTGTGTGCTCGGGGGAGGGGGAGTGTGTGTGCAGTGTGGGTGTGGGTGTGTGTGTGTGTCAGATATTGAGAGAAATCAAACCTATGGAGAGAAATGTGTGTGTATGTGATGGAAAGCTACATGCTAAATAGGTTTTTCACGAAGAGATTGTGCGTGCGAGATAGAGAGCGATGTGCGGGCCTTGAGGTGGGCAGGGGCCGGGTGAGGGTGTCAAAATATGTGCGTTGATGCATGTGTTACATGCGATCGTGCGAGGGACGGACGAATCGAGAGGGATGGTTGTTGTTTTACAGATGCTCCTCTCTCTCTCTCTCACACACACACACAAGTACAAATAGAAGACCATTCTCTCATGTATACACAACATATCGACATGTGTCTATGTCTCACTCATGCATGATCATTTGCACATTCATACCTCTCTATGTCTCTATCACACGCACACCGTCTCCACATTGCCCTTCCGCCACAACACACATATGGACACATACACACGTTTTCTCTCAATCACACACACAAAATTAATATTTAAAAAAACTAGGGCGCGCCTAAAACGTCCAAATCCAAATAAACACGAACTGGAGCTAAATTCAAATATATGGAAATATTGTAGCGTTAAGAACTTTTCCAGGAAAAAAAGTTGAGTAATATTCGGGGATTGTTTTCACACACACACAAAAAGTTTCGGTGGATGTCCTTCGAGCGCGACACGGTGACGCACCGTTCGATCGACCGCGCGGTCGCAGTTCACGCGCTTGCATAGGATTCCGTATCATGGCTGTGGTAACTAATATAAGTGTTGACTCAGTCTAATGCTTACGTGTACTAGTACGGTTTTCTTGTAAGTTTGACCAACCCTATATGAAACTAAACTAAGCTCCCATACGCGCACTCATCAATATGTCGCCGCCGCCGTTGCGCATGCCGGAGCCTACCTGCTCCGGCCAACCATCTCTCGCCCATCACCGTCATGTCGCCGCCATCCCTGTGCCATGAAGCCGAAGGCTCGCCCGCTCACGTCATCTGTAGTCCCTCCTTGCGATGTCGCCGCGCTGCCAAGCACGCGAGCAGCTAGTGGAGCCGCGTCTATGCACGCAGCGTACGAAGAGGAGGACGAGCACGTGCTCCAGCACGTCGGTGAGGAGGAACTAGCGTGTCATTGTCGTCTCCACCCACGCGGAGGAGGCATGCATTGTGGCTGTCGCAGCGGAAGCCGGTCGCACCCGCGTCGAGCCCGCAAACCGGGTGCGGACGTGGAATCTACCTTCGAGACCTTGAATGCCTTGTGGATCCTGCAATCTGAAGGAGCAATTTGGGTCAGTGGACTCTTGTGAGTCATTGGATGCAACATGGATGGCTAGAAGGGCTTCTTCAACCTTCGAAATTGATGCACTGTTCATCTTCTCAGCCTACCACACGCCTAACCGTCTGTCGCCGCCGCCCCGCCCTCCCCTGAACCGCAAACCACCGCCATGCTGCCCCCACCCCCGCCATCCGTTTTACCCTGGGCACGATCCATTTTTTCCGGCGAACTGCATTCCACACCCAATAGTCATAAGATAGATCATGGGCACCCTGTCACCCTAATATAGATACTAGGGTAGCTTCTCTGTCATCTTCTTCCTTCGCTTCATTGAACTTCTTTCACAAATTGACTGACCCAAATTATACTACTAGTACGAACGTACTATTAAGTACAGTAGGAACATGAAGATACGAGCAGTAGTACCAACTGCAAGAAGAACAGTAGTAAGACATAGTACTAGTACTACTGTACGTACTAAAGAGTTCAAATAACAAGAAAGAACATAAAGTTCAAATAACGAGAAAGAACATAAAGTTCAAATAAAGAGAAAGAACATAAACATAGTTTTGCTAGGGGCTCAGCACAACACACCCTTGAAATAAAACTAAGCAACTAGTCCGCTTGACACTACAGTAGAACCAGCATGAGCGACGACACTTCCACCTTACTCGGAGTCCGAGTCCATGTCCTCAACTTCGTCCTCGTCCCTCTTCCTCTTCCTCTTCTTCTTCGTCGATGCTTCTTTGCTTGAACCAGACACTGGGCTCTGCTTCTTCATCCAACCCTTGTAGATATTTAAATAAAGGTAGGCATCCATTGTTGTGTACAGGATGTGATCTTCATCTATTGTCTTTGACTCCCATGCATGATGAAACTCGTGGTGAGGTTTCTTCAGTTTAGTGTATGAAGGATCAATCATGGCTACTGCCAGGGTCAGCATTGAAGGCTGAGAGGAGGACACCAGGATTGCCTTCTGGAGATCGAAGGGCTGGCCTAAAACGAGGCCTATTCAACCCAGGACATCCCTGTCGTTCCTAAAGTCTACAGTAACGAATTTCACTCTTTCATCCTTGAGGAAGTTCTTAAAATCCTGGCACTCAACATTGGCATGGCATATGTGGTAGACCAAGCACACGTTATGTACGCAAACCTGGATCATGACGGGCTTCTTCTTCTCTGCCTCCTTTAGAATCTTCTCGCTTTCCAGGACTATGGTGTACTCAACATCTCGCCCAGCGAACCACTCATCCTTTGAACTCTTGAACATGCGTAGGAAGCGACCAAGGCATGCTTTCACCGCCGCGGATCCACGGGTGTAGATGATGATGAACTCATCGCCGGTGATGGCTCTAACCTGGTACTCAGCGGCGACCATGGAGATTTGGGAGGCCATGGATTTTGGAGCAGGGTTAGGAGAAGTTGAACTGGTGTAATGTGAAAGGACGGGATGACCGGGAGCCAACTATTGTAAGGTAGAAGACGGGGACGAGTAGGGCGTGCAAACGTCGTGGGGTTGTTGGCTTGCCCTGTGCATAAACGGCTGCAAGCCCCCAAAGAGTTCTCGAGTACTATGCGGGACCCACTAGATGTCAAGTCTACTAGACCCATATCGTAGGCCTGATGGTATATCTTCTGCCTGTTCCCACGCCATGCCGGCACGTGGATGTAACTTCACTTAATTCCGTCGACCGTCGTGCCTCCCACGACATTCGCCTCCCTCGCGCGGTCGCGCCCTTTGAGACTTCGACCGGCTATAAATGAGCAATTTTTTTGCCTACTCCGCATGCATGATACTCCCTCTGGTCCTTTTTACTTTCGTCAACCATCTGCAAAGTTTTTGACCAAATTTATACTAAAAATATCAATATCTACAATGATGATTATAATGAGTATAAAAACTACGTTTTATAATGAGTATAAAACTATTGATTTGACATTGTGAATGTTGATGTACATTTTTCTATAAGTTTGGTCAAAGTAGAGGTACATTAACTTCAGACAAAACTTAAATGCACAATGCGGACTAGTTCCTCCGTCCAGTTGCATGCCATGTCCTATCTAGTCATCACAACAAGGTTAGCTATTAGAGTACTACTACCTCCCTTCTAGTTTAAAGGGCTCGATTCAAAAATTTCACCTACTCTTACCAAGATAGAGGCGGTGGAATAGTTTTTGTAGTGGTTTCTAGAGTCTGGACTCCATCTTCAGGAACCTTCGTCGCCGCCGGCAAGAATGCAAGGGGATGAACCAGAAAGGAAATGAGGCTGGAATGAGTAGTTCCGTATTTATACAATGGTAGAGGTGGGTAAATATCTGCTATACCACTAGTGGCAAGGCCATGTCTATGCACACACATCTCAGCCGTTGGTTCCAAGTAGATCGAACGTCTCACGTTGTCCAGAGGCAGACATACCATCACCACCAACTGAGATTTTTATAGGAGTGGTCATGCATGCATGTGGTGTAATTAATGCATCGGTTTACACAATTTTTGAGAAAAATGAGAGTACTAATTAAGTACTTTTGCAAACTACGGAATTAATTCCACCATTCATCATCTACCTTGGTTGAACAGATTTTCAAATTAAGCCCTATAAACCGGAAAGGAGGGAGTACCACATTACCACCACTATGGCCAGCCTTAATCATCGCATGCAATAATTTAGTGCACCTTGAAATCTGAACGCCTGCTTGACTCTCCTTCTCCCTCCGACGGTCCCACCACTCCACCTCGTGTGGAAAAAAATCTGCATGCATGACTCTCCTCCCCCGCGCTTGTCCAATCCGTTGTGACCAGCAATATTTCCACCCCTTCCCTCACCCATAATTTACTCCAACAAATATGCCCACGTAGTTGTTACGTTAATCACGCAACATATCTTACGGGACGCTGCTTCAATTACTTAACTGCATGTGCATTGGGTCACTGACATGTGGGCCCAATAGGTATCTGGCCCACATGTCAGTGATGCAACTGGATCTACAGTTAAGTCAGTGAAGCTCAGTCCATATCTTACGTAGGTGTGCCATTGCTCGCTGTAAATACTACGGCTCCCACGACATTCGAAAGAACACTCATGTTCATCGCTATCTCCTCCCCCTCCCTCTCACGTCGACCACCATGGCATCACCCCTCCCAAGCCCTAGGCGCCCCTCGCTGCACCGCATGGATGGTCACGCGTCGTCGTTTTGTTCCTCGCTGCCACTAGTCGGGGAGGACGCGTCGGCGTTCCGCTCCTCGCCACGATGCGTCGAGGTTGATGCGTCGGCGTTCCCAATCTCGCCAGCACGCGCGTCGGAGGACGCATCAGTTCCCTGCTACGAGGAGAACGCCGCGTCACCCACCGAGCCCCCCCCAGCCTTGAGGAGCTTTGGAAAGAAATGGATGTCGCCTTGTGGGAGGCTTTGCCTCCGACAGAGCGCACCAAAATAGAGGCGGAGAAGAAGGCCGAGGAAGAGAAGCGTGCCACGGGGCAAGCTGCCTGGCAGGCCTATGTCGCATCCAAGAGAGTTAGGCAATTGGCTCTTTGGCATAAGGCTCGTGCGAGGGCCGTGAGGGTGGCGGAGGACGCATGTGCCAAAGCCCTGAGTGCAGTCGGGCCCAAGCGCATCATCTATGCTTGGCGGTACATGGATCGGGTGCACGCTTCCAACGAGGAGGAGTACCTGTTGGCACCGTATCACCACACCGGTGAGATCGCGCTCGCCCGCCGGCAAGCCGCCAATCAGCACCTAGCGAGTTGTCATTCTGAGGAAGAGGCATTGTGTCGGCGCACTGGGAAACGACCACGCAACAGGGCACTCGTGGCGCGCCGCAAGCGCTCCTGCGAGCGTCCCGGCTTTTATTAGGAATATAATTTAGTTTCATAAGGCGATCTCATTAGTTTTGGGACGCAAGTGATAAATCCCGAACGTTCGGGAATTATTAGCGTCCTTAATTAAGTATGTAAAAGGAAAAGTTTGGAAACCTTGTGTATCCATACGCATTTTGTAAGTACGTGCATATAGCACAAACTTTAGTATATACTATCGCACTACACGTCCCTCTATATATATGCTTGCAGACTGTGCTACTCCCTTCGTCCAGGTGAATAAGTCATCTTTGGTTGTGCACCATGACCAAGAAGGAGGGAATACTTATACACCTAGATGAAGGGAGTACTACTATTACTTATGTACGTGCAAATGCACGTTTTAACATTACGGTGCGGTTTTTGTAAAAGTAGAAAAACAACACTAGTCAAGCTTGTGAAACGATTCAATGCAAAACAAATGCAAAAATGCTCATTTGATTGTTTACTTTTACCTTCCTTCTTTGTGGTTATTTCTCTATCGTACTTTGTACAGAGTATCTCACTGGTCGGGAAGGCATGCGAATTCCCAAACCACTTCCTACACCCTGTATCGAATTTTTTGCCTAACAAGTTGTGTTGTGTTGGAATTCCAACTTGAGTACTACTACTAGGAGTACCAGGGGCCAGTTCTTTTAGGCTTCTAGATTAGTAATCCCATAACCACTATGTCCGTCCTGGTTTATTGGTCCCCATTGTAATCTGTGTCAAATTTTGACCATAAATTTAACTAATGAAATGTTTGTGCATGTCACATGCACTAACATTTTATCAGTTAAATCTTTGGTCAAAATTTAGCACAAATTACAATGGTGACGAATAAATCAGGACGGAGGTACTAGTAATAGTATATAAGCCCAAATAAATGAGTGAGGCGCCTTAATGTTACTCTCCACTGTGACTAGTCTTACGGGAAAAGTTGGGGAAGAGACGGCTTATTTTTCAAGCTGCCAAAAGAACTGGCCCTAGGAGTAGTAGCTAGGGATACTAGGAGTAGTAGCTAGGGATCGAGTGTGCGAGATGAACCAAAGAAAGTAAATGCAGAGAGATAAAATGCAAAAAGACGGAGGGATGTGATGGTTGCTTGTCCGTTTATTTTACCAGGCCACTTATTACTGGGAGTGGCTGGGTTTTGTGATATGAAGGCTTTACTGCCGCGCCACGAGCGGGGTGAGACTCCTGTGCAGGGCCGCCCTCTACACTAGTACTACATCGGTCATGGTTTATTAGTCCCCCATTGAATTTGACTGAAGATTTAACTGACAAAATGTTAGTGCATGTCAACAAAAAATATATCGTTGGATTCGTATTTGAACATAGTTTTCAATGATATAATTTTAGGTGACATGCATGAGCATTTATCGTACTATATATCTGTTACTTAAATTTTTGGCCGTACTAATCTATAGTAAGGTGCCCGTGCGTTGCACGGAACAGTGAAATGCATTGATCGGGGAGTTGTTTATTTTGATAAAGGATGTTGGGGTCATCTCATGTGTAACGGGTATCGATAGGTTTCTTCGGATATTATATCATCTCTAGAGCTCACAAACATCCGGGTGAAATAGATAAAAAGGTATCTTTTGCAAACAAAAAAGTTCAACTATTCAACCTGCATCCAAAACTTGTGAAGAAATAACACTTCTTGTGCTTTGCAAGAAATGATCTTTAAGAATTAGTTTTTGAGTATCGATTGTTATACATGTTGGCTACATATGACATGGCACTTTCTTATAGTCAACAGTTGGCTGTACTATTAAGTATTAACCATGCTCTTATACACCTAGACGGAGGGATTAAATCAGGATGATTTGGAAGGGGGCAGAGGAGATGTAAGAAATGGTTCATCATAAGTCTTTCACCAATACTTTAGTAAAAATTCAGTTAATCTCATAAATGGCAAGCGAGAACTCTAATGGAGCAAAAGCATAAATGGAAGATTCTAGACTAAACCATAAATGGATAAACTTTTATTCAAGCGCAATACTCTAATAGAGCAAGATCATGCATGGAAGGTTCTATACTATATAAATAAGAAGTCTCCACATGCTTAGACAACGGATTACATTGAGCGAAGACTAATGATCATCATTTAACTTGGTAATGCATATGTCCAGGTGAACCTCCTTGGAGTCCCCGTGCACCATGTCGGGGGGAGGGGGGAATCATACCGTGTGTCTTCCATGTCCACATCGGCAGGAAGGTCCTAGCTCGGCACAGTCCTAGTCAACGTCATGGAGCGCGTGTGGCCCATGTACCTCTGAGAGGCAATAACAGTGAGCACTCACCCACACATCGGCCTCATGTCAGTGTCAGTGTCAGCGGCGTAGCCCCTGACGCACACTACAAAGACAGGGTGGCGGTCTGCGCGGGCCTCGCTGGTGCCCATGATCAAGAGGAAGACGCCGCCGTCCTCCTCTGAGACTAGCAGGCGGCGGTGATCCTCCAGCAACTCCGGCATGGCGAACTGGTAGCACGTCTCATACTTGATGTTTGCTACCTCTTGAGCATGTGTTGGTTTTCCCTTGAAGAGGAAAGCATGATGCAGCAAAGTAGCGTAAGTATTTCCCTCAGTTTTGAGAACCAAGGTATCAATCCAGTAGGAGACAACGCACAAATCACCTAGTACCTGCACAAACAATCAATAACCTTGCAACCAACGCGATAAAGGGGTTGTCAGTCCCTTGATGGTCACTCGCAAAAGTGAGATATGATAAAGATAGTAAAGTAAATATTTTTGGTATTTTGTTGTATGGATTGTAAAGTAAAGATTGCAAAATAGTAAATGAGATGCAATGTAAATAAAAGAGATGCAATATCATAAGAAAGAGACCCGGGGGCCATAGGTTTCACTAGTGTCTTCTCTCAAGATAGCATGTATTACGGTGCCTGAACAAATTACTGCTGAGCAATTGATAGAAAAGCGCATAGTTATGAAGATACCTAAGGCAATGATCATGAATATAGGCATCACATCTGTGTCAAGTAGATCGAAACTATTATGCATCTACTACTATTACTCCACACACCGACCGCTATCCAGCATGCATCTAGAGTATTAAGTTCATAAGAACAGAGTAACGCTTTAAGCAAGATGACATGATGTAGAGGGATAAACTCAAGCAATATGATATAAACCCAATCTTTTTATCCTCGATGGCAACAATACAATACGTGCCTTGCTGCCTCTACTGTCACTGGGAAAGGACACAGCAAGATTGAACCCAAAGCTAAGCACTTTTCCCATTGCAAGAAAGATCAATCTAGTAGGCCAAACTAAACCGATAATTCAAAGAGACTTGCAAAGATATCAAATCATGCATATAAGAATTCAGAGAAGAACCAAATAATATTCATAGATAATCTTGTTCATAAACCCACAATTCATCGGATCTTGGCAAACACACCGCAAAGAATATTAGATCAAATAGATGTCGACGAACATCGAGGAGAACTTTGTATTGAAGAGAAAGAAGAAGCCATCTAGCTAATAACTATGGACCCGAAGGTCTGTGGTAAACTACTCACGCTTCATCGGAGAGGCTATGGTGTTGATGTAGAATCCCTCTGTGATTGATTCCCCCTCCGGCCGATCACCGGAATAGGCCCCAAGATGGGATCTCATGGGTATAGAAGGTTGCGGCGATGGAAAAGTGGTTTCGTGGCTCTTTGCGATCGATCTAGGGTATAAGGGTATATATAGGAGAAAGAAGTATGTCGGTGGAGCTATGAGGGGCCCATGAGGGTGGGGGCACGCCCTCCTGCCTCGTGGCCACCTCACGGAGTTCCAGACTTTGACTCCAAGTCTCCTGGTTTGCTTTCGGTCCAAGAAAGATCATCGCGAAGGTTTCATTCCGTTTGGACTCCGTTTGGTATTCCTTTTCTGTGAAACTCTAAAATGGGCAAAAAATGGAAACTGGCACTGGGCCTCCGGTTAATAGGTTAGTCCCAAAAATAATATAAAAGAGCATATTAAAGCCCATTAAACATCCAAAACAGATAATATAATAGCATGAAACAATCAAAAATTATAGATACGTTGGAGACGTATCAAGCATCCCCAAGCTTAATTCCTGCTCGTCCTTGAGTAGGTAAATGATAAAAACAGAATTTTTGACATGGAATGCTACCTAACATAATTATCAATGTAATTTTCTTTGTTGTGGCATGAATGTTCAGATCTGAAAGATTCAGGACAAAATTTTAATATTGAAATGAAAATAATAATACTTCAAGCATACTAACAAAGTAATCATGTCTTCTCAAAATAACATGGCCAAAGAAAGTTCATCCCTACAAAATCATATAGTTTGGCTATGCTCCATCTTTGTCACACAAAATATTCAAATCATGCACAACCTCGATGACAAGACAAGCAATTGTTTCATACTTTAGTATTCTCAAACTTTTTCAAATTGCACGCAATACATGAGCGTGAGCCATGGACATAGCACTATAGGTGGAATAGAGTGGTGGTTGTGGAGAAGACAAAAAGGAGGAAGATGGTCTCACATCAACTAGACGTATTAATGGGCTATGGAGATGCCCATCAATAGATATCAATGTGGGTGAGTAGGGATTGCCATGAAATGGATGCACTAGAGCAATAAATGTATGAAAGCTCAGCAAAAGAAACTAAGTGGGTGTGCATCCAACTTGCTTGCTCACGAAGACCTAGGGCATTTTGAGGAAGCCCATTATTGGAATATGCAAGCCAAGTTCTATAACGAAAATTCCCACTAGTATATGAAAGTGACAAAATAAGAGACTCTCTATCATGAAGATCATGGTGCTACTTTGAAGCACAAGTCTGGAAAAAAGGATAGTAGCATTGTCCCTTCTCTCTCTCTCTCTCTCTCTCTTTGTTTGGCTTCTTTGGCCTCCCTTTTTTTATTTCCTCAGACGGGACAATGCTCTAATAATGATGATCATCACATTTCTATTTGTTTACAACTCAAGGATTACAACTCGATCCTTAGAACAAAATATGACTCTATATGAATGCCTCCGGCGGTGTATCAGGATGTGCAATGAATATAAAGTGATATTTATGAAAAAATTATGAATGCTGGCTTTGCCACAAATACGATGTCAACTACATGATCATGCAAGGCAATATGACAATGATGGAGCGTGTCTTAATAAACAGAACAGTGGAAAGTTGCATGGCAATATATCTCAGAATGGCTATGGAAATGCCATAATAGGTAGGTATGGTGGCTGTTTTGAGGAAGGTAAATGGTGGGTTTATGGTACCGGTGAAAGTTGTTGTCGGGGCTCAGGAACGACACCTATGGGTTCACAAGGAATCCCTACTATGGTTGTTGGGCACGGGGCTATAAAAAGAGCGGGTTTAGAAGATCAACGCGGGGGGAGGGGAGTTTATCCAGGTTCGGGCCACAAATCGTGCATAATACCCTACTCCTGCTGGTTTGTGTTTATCTGGTGTTCTTGGACTAGCTACAAAGTGTGCAGGGTCCGAAAAGTCCGAATCCCCTAACAGTATGTCGCGGGCCTCCTTTTAGAGTCAAAGGGGCTGCCACAGTGGCACACAGGAGGTGGAAAGTTGTGCAGTAGTCGAGTTCATCGTCTAACATTACAGGACAAAACGCATTAAATGCGCTACTTAGGTGTCCTCTTGCTTTATTGGGGACAGCAACGAAGCCCGTCCCATCCGTTGCCGCTTTGCCTTGCTCCGACAGGCGTCCAGGCCAACGAGGCATGCAGCGCCATGTAGGCTGGCAGGCTGCTGAGCTGGCGTGGTGGCAGGGTCTTCACGAAGATCTGCATGCCACCACGTAGGTGCTTGACTAGTTGGCTTAGGAGCCACGTACTGCCACGTGGGTACCTGCTTAGTTGGTGGGTCAGCCGTTGAGTTGGGGTGGCGACGGGCGGGAAGGCCTTGCCGCGGTCTTGTTGATCTTCCCGGCAAGCGTCTTGCCAGGGCCTTGTGGGCGCCCTCGGCAAGAGTGTTGTCGGGGCCTCGTGGGTATCTTTGGCAGGAGCCTTGCCGGGGCCTCGTGGGCATCCTTGGCAAGGGGCCTTGCTGTTGTCTTGTTTCTTGGTTCCTATCTAGGCCTCGTAGCCCCTTTGTCTGCTGTCCTGCCAAGCGCAGCCGTAGGCGTGTGGCTACGACTGCCCGCGCACAAGTAAAGGGGTACAAAAAGGACCCCTACTTTGTACACCGATAGGAGCCCCTGGGCATGGGTCACATATAAGCGCAGAGCGTTATTGGGCCAGGCCCAGAATGGTGCGTGGGCACGCGGGTGACAGAGTTTTACCGTAGTAACTCCCTTGCCAGTTGCGCTTCCCCATGACCCATGTTGAATGCGTGAGATGGGGGTCGTGCGTGGAATCACCATAGCATGCTCGCGTCATCCCGTGATGAATAGTAAAGAGGCGGCTTGCGTGTTCCTTTTAAAACTGCAGGGCCGCTGCTCATTTACTCTCTCTGCCTTGGAACCGTCGTACCATGTTTCCCACTATGCCTGCCCCTTGCACCACGTATGCCGCATGTACGGCATGGGGTAGGTGACAGACACACGGGATATGGGAAGGCACGCGGTGGCCAATTTTTACGCGCCTTAGATTGGGTGGGGAGGGCGGTCGATGGCCTTGCTCGTTGCCAACTTAATGAGCAGGACTAGAACGGGCTCTTCAGAGGCGTAGAGCCAGTCTTTTAGCCTTCACCGCTCAGCTATAAAAAGGGGACTCATGAGGAGGAGGAGGAGGAGGAGGAGCATCTCCTCGCGTCTCCCCTTCGTCTCCATTCTCCATCCACCACCATGGCGAGAGGGCGTGGTCGTGGCCATTCTCCCGTGGAGGCGACCAGGTCTTCCTCCCACTAGAGAGATGCGACAGTCAAGGAAGAGCCGGACTCCCAGGGTGAAGGCCACGCTCAAGGCAGAGGTGCTGGTCAGGGTCGCGGTCGGCGGGGCGGTCGAGGCAGAGGTGGGCGTGGAAGGGAGACACCTGCATCGTCACCATCTCTGTCACCATCTCCTCCACCATCTTCTCCTACTTTGTCGAGCGGCCATGTTGGGGACAGGGCACTGGAGTTTATCCTGTAGTTGCGCGAGCCACCGCACAGCCGCCTTCGCCTTCCTGAGGAGTTTGCGAGGGTGCTGGAGATCGACGGGCCACCGAGGTTAAGGCTTCACATGGAGGGGTGTTACCATGGTGACATGTGGGTGAACACAAGGTTCCCCGCCCCTCATGTGATGCTCCTTCGTCAGGGCTGGAAAACCTTCGCACGTGCCCATTGCTTGATGGATGGGCACGTCCTCTACTTCAGGCTAGCGGAGAGCGACCTGCTCTCCGTCAAGGTCTTCGGGCGCTCAGGACACAGGCTAGGGTGTTGTGCAGAGAGCTCGACCGATGACGAAAGCTCCTCCTCAGGCGACATTGATGAGGAGGACAGTGACAGTGACAATGAGGGTAGCGGGCGGGAGGATGACGGGTCCAACTAGGCGTCGGACACACCGTTCCTGGGCGACGCCAGCAGCACCATCATCTGCATCACCAGCTCCTTGAACTTCTTGGGGTCATCGCCTTGGGCGGCTGGCGTTGGAGGGATGGGGAAGACGAAGAAAGCAGGTGGCGGGCCGTCAAGTCGGAGTACGATGGCATCGACGCCTTCGTCGCGTATTGCCGGCCTGCTGCCTCGTCTTTCGGCTCTTCTTCCACCACCGTCATCACCGCCTTCTTCTGGACGACTGCCGGGATGTTCTCTTGGTGTCTTCTACTGCTCTTACCTCTCCTAGGCACTCCTTTTGCCCTCCTACTATCTTGGTCTGCTTCCTGGGGAGAGGGACAAGAAAAAGGGATTACAGGCATCTTATCCTTTTTTAGTTTTTAAGCCTGCGGGCATTTGTCAGATTTAAACCTTTTAATCCCCTTACTCATGTTTACATTCCATATGAGTTGTACTTGTTTGCAACGTATTAATGAAAAAGGGGGCTTTTCGGGTTCTTTTGTGCGTGAGCAAGGCTCACACCAAGGAACGAGTCCTTGTTATCTTAAGATAAGCACTGTTTGCCCGGCAGCAGACCTTGCCGTCCTCCCACTTCATAGCTCGACCATACTCACGCTCTTGGCGGAGGCAGGGGCGAAGTAGGATTAGACCCTTCATTTGTTTCCTCGTCACCGCAACTACAACCAAGTTCCGGCCCAAACAAGAGTTCTTGGGCATAGGAAAGGGGGAGCACGGTGGCCCGGGAACAAATGAAGTCTCATACATCCAAGTCCCATATGGAAATGCATAACAGGAGATAAAAGACTTATCTGAATCTGCAGCCCCCGGGAACCTTGGCTTGCCGTGGTCGGATACTTGAATCTACAGCCCCCGACAATGGCTTGCCGGGGTCAAGGATGTCGGTCCGTCTCCCTTCTCTTAAATGGTTTGGCAGAAACGCCTGTGTAGCCTGCGAACCAAAGAAAGGACTGGAAAGGATAGAAAGACACACACTCGACCTCTATGCTAGGGGTTAGTTGCCGCTGAGCACTATCAACCCTAACAAAGAGAGAGACTCAACCTAGCATGCATGCTAAAACTTAGGGCGCCAGCACTTCATTTATTTATGCTCAGGGTCTGCGCCTGGCTCTGTACAGAGGGTTACATGCCTTGCCAGCAAGGCTTGTACAAAAGGTGGTTTGGCGGGAGGCCCGGCAACCGCGCCTCATGGGTAAAACTTACGAAGATGTTCGATGTTCCAGGAGTTGCTCACCGGAATACCATCATCTTCGGTCTCCAGGCAGACTGCGCCAGGCCTGGTGACTCGCATTACCCGATAAGGGCCTTCACACTTCAGCGTCAACTTGTTGGAATTCTTGGCCGACTGAACACGCCGAAGAACAAGGTCGCCTTCCTCAAAACTTCGGGCATGAACCTTGCGGCTATGGTGGCGGCGCAAGGCTTGCTGGTAGCGTGCAGCTCGCACAACTGCCCGAAGACGATCTTCCTCAAGGAGCGTCACATCATCTTGGCGCAACTGCTCTTGCTCGAGCTCATCATAAGCGAGCACTCGAGGTGACCCATATGTGAGTTCCATGGGGAGAACTGCTTCTCCCCCATATACCAGGGTAAAGGGTGTCTTGTCGGTGGCTCGATTTGGCGTCGTTCTGATCGACCAAAGAACCGCCAGCAACTCATCAATCCAGCGCCTTCCACACTTGTGCAGCCTGTCAAAAGTCTTTGTCCTCAGGCCTCGCAGTACTTCAGCATTTGCCCTCTCTGCCTGGCCGTTGCTCCGTGGGTGCGCCACCAAAGCAAAACAGACCTTGTTGCCGAGGTCCTGGATGTACTGCATGATGGTGCGGCTTGTGAACTGCGTGTCATTGTTGGTGATGACCCTGTTCGGCACACCAAAACGGAAAACTAGCCCCTTCAAGAACTTGACGGCTGACTGTGCTGTCACCTTCCTCACTACTTCCACTTCGGGCCACTTTGTGAACTTGTCGATTGCGATGTACAAGTACTCAAAGCCCCCGACAGCGCGTGGGAAGGGGCACAGTATGTCGAGCCCCCAGACCGAAAATGGCCAAGAGAGAGGGATTGTTTGAAGGGCTTGAGCTGGTTGATGAAGCTTCTTTGAACGGAACTAGCATGCTTCAAACTTGGTTACTAGTGCAGCTGCATCCTAGAGGGCTGTGGGCCAAAAGAAACCTTGCCGGAATGCCTTGCCGGCAAGGGCTCTCGACCCTATGTGGGAGCCACATACGCCTCCATGTATCTCTGCCAACAGCTCTAGTCCGTCCTCTTGAGGAATGCACTTCAGCTTCACGTCATTTGGCCTCCTTCTGTACAGGGTATTATCCACAAACTGGTACATGTTGGACCGACGGACTACTCTTTCTGCTTCTTCATGTTCGCAGGGAGTTCCCCTGTTTGGAGGAAACAGACGGTGTGTTGCGCCCATGCTGGAGCCTAGGGCTCGACGGCGAGGACTAAAGGCTCATCTTCGGCCGTAGGGGCAGCTGTCTCTATGGTCAGGGCCTAAGGCCCTGCCGGAGGTGGTTGCCCCTCGGCAAGCTTGGGGTACCCGACAACCTCCTTGCTGAAGGCTCCTGGGAGCTTGGTGGGAAGGTACTTACCGGGGCTTGTCTTCCTTTGCTTGTTCTGTCCTGCTGATGGCTCAAGGATGGCTGAATTAACTGAAGTACAAAGCTACCTGGTTCCACAGGCAACTTGAGGGCAGCGCGTTTCGACAGGTCGTCGGCAATGCTATTCTTCGCTCGAGGAACGTGCTCTGCCTGTAGGCCGTCAAAACATTCTGTCGGCGTTCTGGGAACGGGGGTCCCCAGACTTGCCTGCCTGCGGCCTGCGGCGTGGTCAAAAGGGGGCCCAGCGCAGCCCATCTTCACCAACGCAAAACCAAGATCCTCGCGAGGGGCCAAGCCTCGCGGGGCGGACGACGTGGAGCTTCCTCAGGCATGGCCTCATCAGGCTGGCTCACGAGGAGGCAGAGAGACCAAGGCGGGGTACCTCACGAGGTGCCCGTGACGCAAGCCATGACGACCAAGGGCGCCAGGCGGGTGCCAGCCCGCGCAGTGTCCTCCTTTCCTCTTTGGTGCAAAGGGGGCAAGCGCAGCCACGGAGTACCGAGGCATCAGGCAAAGGTTGCCATTTCAGTGCAACGAGACCAAGACCAGGAGGACTACGAGATGGAGGTCATCGTGGAGCCCAAGACGGCGTCACCACCAGAGCTCTGCGCAGGCGAAGACTACTTTTGTCAGGATAGCTGGTACTAGCTGTCCCCCTTCAAATTAGCCCGCCATTGTTGGCTCCCTTCCCGCTCGATATTTGGGAAGAGGACCATGGCCTCTATAAATAGGACCGGCCACCCGCAAGGAAAAAAGGAAAGAGAGGAAGAAAAAATAGTGGGAGAAGAGAAGGATCAGAGGATCAGAGAGAGAGAGAGGCATGGGTGGCTGAACTCCTCCCAGCAGTTCATCCCCCCCAGCCAAGAACAGACCCTCGCGAGGCTATTCTTCCTTGTATTGTTCATCATCATCAGCCCAAGAGGCAATCCACCACACCACACACTGGAGTAGGGTATTACACCATAACGGTGGCCCGGACCAGTATAAACCCTGTGTCCCTTGTGTTGTTCTTTACATAGTTTAGATCTTTGCGAGGCGGAGGGGTGCAGGAAGGTAGGAGGCGAAATCTCCGTGCGCACCCCAGTGTTCGAACCTCAAGGGTCTGCCGGAACCCGAAATCCGACATTTGGCGCGCCAGGTAGGGGTGCGCCGGGATTTGTCTTCCACCACCCCATTCTCCTCTGAACATCACGCCCATGTCTGACGCTCATCGGGCCCGCGCCGAGCGCCGGGCCGCACTCGCTTCCCGCGTCGCCCAGATTGCCCCTGTCGGCGGGCGTCCTCGCTGTTCCTCGTCACCTGCCGTCAACGCCGCCACCGGCCCGGCGGGGGATGAGCAGCAAGCATCGTCCCAGTATTCATCCGTGCGGCAAGACGGCCGCACCGCAACTCCCTCGCTCACCCTAGCTGGTTCTTCGTCTCGTGCGCTCCGCACGCCCATGGAGGCTCGGGCTGCACTCATCGCGGCAAACGAGCTCCTGCGCTACCGTCCCGTCGACGATGTCTATGAAGAATGGCTCGAGCACGTCGCCGAGCTCGTCCGCGCCGCAGGGGGCTCTCCTGCGCCGTCCGTTCCGCTGCACCGCACCCCGCCCCGCGTGGGCGATGAAGCTCTGGCGGCGCCCCGGCCGCCTCCTCCTCAGGAAGGCGCCATGTCTCCAAGGCGCGTGGCCCCTGGGCGGAACCCGCTCTGCCAGGTGCTAGCGCGGCAAGAGCAGAGCTGTCAAGAAGTCCCTCGCCCGCAAGAAGCTGCTCGGGCGCTCCCTGCTCCAGCACGTCGTGACCATGCTCCTGCTCCCGCGCGTCAAGACCCCGCGCTGCTCCCAACTACAGCGCGTGGGGACATGCAAGACCAAGCTCCCCGTCATCCAAGGCCTCCCGTGGCCACAGCAGGCTGCCGCGCCTTCACCGCCGAGCTACGCAACGTCGCGTGGCCCGACAAGTTCAAGCCAGACTTGCCTCCTCGCTACGACGGCACGGCTGACCCTGCGGAGTTCCTCCAGCTCTACGAGCTGGGCATCGGAGCTGCCAACAGAGACGAGAAGGTCATGGCGAACTGGTTCCCCATGGCGCTCAAGGATGGGGCCCGCACCTGGCTCCTGAACCTGGCTCCAGGCACAATCTCCTCCTGGGACGAGATGCTCACCCGCTTCATCGCCAACTTCCAAGGCACTCGCGACCGGCCACCCGCCGTGAGCGACATGTGCCACATCAAGCAACAGCCCGGGGAGACCCTGCAGAAGTACATCCAGCGCTTCAACAACGCACGCCTCAAGATTCCCAAGGTGACTGAGGAGGCCATCATCTCGGCCTTCTCCGACGGCGTGCGCGACGTCAAGATGAAGGAGGAGCTGGCGATGCATGAAGACCTGTGCACTTCCTTGGAGCTGTTCAACCTGGCAACCAAGTGCACCAGGGCCGAGGAAGGGCGTCTCTCCCTCCTCGAGCTGCCTACCGCAGACCTAGAAGAGAAGAAGCCCAAGGCCAAGGATGTGAAGTGCAAGGGGGCTGCCGTGCTCGCGGCAGAACCAGACACCAAGCGGGGCAGAGATCAGCCCGAACCTTCCAAGGGCAGTCGGTACTGTGTGTACCATGACCTCCACACCCACAACACCAACGAATGTCAAGAGCTCCGAGCCGTGCGAAAAGGAAGGATCGGCCGTCGCCCTGACCGCGGTGACCGGGGCTACGGTCGAGGAGGAGGAAGGAACGCAGGACGCTGGGAAGACCGTGGCCCGCGCCAAGAGTGGCACGATCAACCTCGCGAGGATCGCTGGCAAGACCCGCCTTGCGAGGGAGGCTAGAGGGATCAGCCTCGCGAGGATCGCCCGCAAGGCAACACAGGCCTCCCACCGCTGCCGCCGCAGCCAAGGAGAAACGAGGACCGCCACCAAGACGAGGGGGCTGGGGGCTTACAGGAGCCGCGCGCGATCGCCTGCATCCTGGGCGGGGCACAAGCCCCAGCCTCTCAGCGCATCTTCAAGCAGTTCGCCCGCGAAGTGAACGCAGTCCTCCCCAGGCTCGAAGCCATGCGCCCTCTTAGGTGGTCGGCGTACACCATCACGTTCAGCTCAGCAGGTTAGCTCAAGTGTGCGGCTACAGCCGGAGTCCTCCCGATGCTTTGTTCCCCAATCGTCAGCAACGTGGTGGTCACCAAGACCCTCATCGATGGCGGGGCAGGGCTCAACGTCCTGTCTGTGGAAACATTCAACAACCTCCAAGTGCCCTACAGCCAGCTTCAGCCAACCAAGCCTTTCTCCGGTATCACCGACGGCTCCACGGTCCCGATTGGGCAGGTCCGCCTCCCTGTCACCTTCGGGGCATGCGACAACTACCGCACCGAGCTCATCGACTTCGACGTCGCTCACATTTGCCTGCCATACAACGCCATCCTTGGGTACCCAGCGCTGGCCAAGTTCATGGCCGTAACTCACCACGGCTACAACGTCCTCAAGATGCCAGGAAGCGGCGGAGTCATCACGGTGCCCTGTGAAGAGAAGGACGCGGTGTGTTCCCTGGAACGAGCCTTTCAGGCCGCGTCACTGGAAGACCCGGATCGCGGAAGCAGGAGGCTTCCCGAGACCGCCCCTAAGAAGAAGAAGACATCGTCCGGCCCAACCACTCAGGAGGCAGGCCCCTCTAGGTCCGCGCCTGCCCAGGGGGAACCTCCTTCCATCGCATAGGAAAGCGCGCCCGACGCCCTCCCCAGGCAGGGCTCGGGGGCTCTCCCCTGGAGGGCCACCGACCTAGCTAGGGTAACGAGGGAGGCGCTTGGCCACCACATGGAGGCGTGTTTCGAAGCACGTTTCCCTCAAGAAGGAGCAAGGCAAGGAGATCCAGACCCTCAGGAGTTCGTTAGCAAGGCCATTCAGGAGCTACATGAGTCAAGAGTCATGAAAAAGGTGGCTGCCGCCTACCAGCAGTGGCTCCCCATCCAGGCGAGGATGGTGGGCTGCGCGTCTGCATCGACATACCAGGGCTCAACCGAGTCTCCTCTCTGGAGCGCCTCTGGCCCTCGCGAGTGGGGCGCTGCGGAGGCCCACCCCACAGCTACGTTCGCATGCCACACGGCTTGCCGAACGTGGCTGACACGTACCAGCGCCTCATGAGGGGCATCACGGAGCCACGAGAGGCCAGGCGTTCCGCAGCCCTGGCAGGGATGGAGATGGCCCGCGAGGAGCCGCCAGCGCCTCCGGAGCCTCCCGAGGCCCCTGGGCCTGGGGGCTCGTGAGGATCGGCTCCCACAGCCCACCGAGCCTGCTACACCAACGCTCCTTCGTCCTCAACATCATCAGGTGACATCTTTCGAGTTTTATTTCCAGCTGGGAGCGCCCCCCAGGGCTGCATTATTCCCAGGCCGCGTGGGTCCGTCCCTGCGGCGTGTATCCCTTTTTTATTTCATGTTGTTAGCTTACCTTGTTGGGGGCGTCCCTCGGGCTGCATGACCCCCCAAGTCGCTCGGGCCTGACCTAGTGATGTCCGCCTTCCCAGCATCTATTTGAACGAATCCACTCCTTCACGGCTAATGTGTTTTACCTAGTTGCCTGCTTAGCTGACGCCAACTAACGAAGCTGCTCCCAAACGGCACGACGCTTGCGCATGGGTCTGTCCCTGCAACGCCGACAAACCTGGAAGGCTGAGCTCTGGACGCGGCAGCCCCGCATAGCGTCACCTCGTCAAGCCTTCAGTGCCTCACTACCCCTCGGAAGCAACCAACGGCTGACTGTCAATTGTCATGGCAACCCCTTGTTTTTTCTATGATGGACCTGCAGGACCTCCTGAAGGAGCTGCGTCAGGCGAGGCCCTTGCGGTGTCTCCTTCGCTCTCGTCCGTGTGAACCACTTACACGTTAAAGGGGGGGTGCCTGAGCATCGCGACTCAGGGCTCCTACTGGCTCTCCAGCCCTCACCCTCTAGCCTTGACCACGGCAACGCGACCTGGCATACCAGCGACGGCTGAGACTCGCTCGAGGGCTGGGATCCGAGGATGTAGAGCAGAAAGGGGAGCAAAAGAGAGAGGGGAGAGACACACGAGGACCTCACCGAGCAACCTCGCGCCTGCCGATGCACAGATCCAGCGACACACCAAAGAGCGGCCCCTGATTCTCGAGATAAGTCATCACCTGGAAGCTCCAGCTACCGTGGCACCATCCCCGCACCAAATGCTATCCTGTGTTAGCGACTCCGCTCTCCTTTCTCAGCAAACGACAGCTGCTTGGGCGCCAAAGGGGACCTCCTGAGCATCGCGACTCAGGGGCTCTTACCGGACTCCGGGTCACTCACCTCCTGGCCTTGGCCACGGCATCGCGACCTGGCATACCAGCGACGGCTGAAGCCGCCTTGGGACTGGGACCTGTCAGCGCAGAGCACCAAGCCCTCGTGAGGTTCGAAAGGGGGGACTGAGCTAAGACGGAATGAGCAACTCGCGCAATTCTACGACAAGGGTTATATTAACAAAACAGGATCACAAGCACCTTACAAGCCCCCACGGGACGCGTTTTTGATTCCTCCCAGGGAACAGATCCTAAAGGGACACAAACTACGCGCATCCCTGCAAAAGACGCCATCATCAACAGTGGGTCGTCAAGCACCGACGCCAACCCCATCCAGATCAGAGTCGGCGGCGTCCTGACGAGCCCGCCCTGCTCCAGGAGCGGCGTCGGCTCGGGGGCTCATAGCTATCGTTGCTCGTCTCCGGAGTCGCGAAGAGCTCACTGGAGTCGCTGGAACCTCCAACGCCTCCACCGCCTGAGGAGCCGTCATGGGAGCGGTTGGCGGGCCCAGTCCTCGTCGCAGCAGGGCCCCGGCCACCTCTCTCGGGGCAGCACTCTAGCCGGCGCCCACTCGCATCGAAGACCTTGAAGAGCATCACCGAAGCACCGTCGTAATCCAAGTGGACCGCGAAGGCGCCCCTTATCCTGCATACCCGGGCGATCTCTCTCCAGCCCCGAGTCATGAAGACCTCGCCCGGGGCAACAACCGCGACCTCTGCCTCGATCGCGAGGGTGCTGCAGCCCGCGTGCTGCAGCCAGAGCTCCAGGGGCTCCCCCTGCGGGATGATGGAGGCGAAGAAGGAAGGAAGGCGGATCCAAGACTGAAGAGGAATGGCGACGTGGAGCACGAACTCTCGGGAGGAGCCCTCGGTGTGGACCCCAGGGGGGACGACCCACACCTTCGTCACCCGTCAGCGCCGACGGCGGCGCCTCTTGTGGCGGTCAGCATCAGCTCCTTCAGGGCCCTCGACGTGGGCGTACAATGGAAGCGGGAACCCCGGCGGCGCCCGCTCGCACCAAGGCCTCGACACCACCTGAAGGGCCCCCTTGTCCGGGCCACGGCGAACGAGCCGTCTCTTCGGCGGGAGTGGGTCTGGTTCCTCTCGGGGAGCCTTTCCCTTCTCTGTCATCGAGAACCAGCGGATCGGAGCCATCACAGCAAGACGGAGCAAGGATCAGGAAGAAGGAGAAGCAAGGAGGGATGGACCAGAAGGGCGCGCGCCGTTCCGTACTTATAGACGGCGAAGGCCAACCGCCGCCTTCCATGATTGCAGGTAATCATAACCCACTTTGCATGCAGGGACTTGTCCAGTCCGTGCAGTTGCCGAGGCGCCATGGGGAAGTGGATACGCCCACGTCCACTCAACCACCACGCGACGCCCAAGGCCGCAGGCTGTTAGGGACCGCGGCACTTTGCTCTTGCCCTTCCGCCTCCCTGCACGGCCAAGTCCGGGCGTGCCTTGGGCCCGGGGGCTACTGTCGGCGTTCTGGGAATGGGGGTCCCCAGACTTGCCTGCCTACGGCCTGCGGCGTGGCTCAAAAGGGGGCCCAACGCGGCCCATCTTCACCAACACAAAACCAAGACCCTCACGAGGGGCCAAGCCTCGCGGGGCGGACGACGTGGAGCTCCCTCAGGCATGGCCTCATCAGGCTGGCTCACGAGGAGGCGGAGAGACCAAGGCGGGGTACCTCACGAGGTGCCCGTGACGCAAGCCATGACGACCAAGGGCGCCAGGCAGGTGCCAGCCCGCACAGTGTCCTCCTTTCCTCTTTGGTGCAAAGGGGGCAAGCGCGACCGCGGAGTACCGAGGCATCAGGCAAAGGTTGCCATTTCGATGCAACGAGACCAAGACCAGGAGGACTACGAGATAGAGGTCATCGTGGAGCCCAAGACGGCGTCACCACCAGAGCTCTGCGCAGGCGAAGACTACTTTTGTCAGGATAGCTGGTACTAGTTGTCCCCCTTCAAATTAGCCCGCCATTGTTGGCTCCCTTCCTGCTCGATATTTGGGAAGAGGACCAGGGCCTCTATAGATAGGACCGGCCACCCGCAAGGAAAAAAGGAAAGAGAGGAAGAAAAAAGAGTGGGAGAAGAGAAGGATCAAAGGATCAGAGAGAGAGAGAGAGGGACGGGTGGCTGAACTCCTCCCAGCAGTTCATCCCCCCCAGCCAAGAACAGACCCTCACAAGGTTGTTCTTCCTTGTATTGTTCATCATCATCAGACCAAGAGGCAATCCACCACACCACACACTGGAGTAGGGTATTACACCACAACGGTGGCCCGAACCAGTATAAACCCTGTGTCTCTTGTGTTGTTCTTTCCATAGTTTAGATCTTTGCGAGGCGGAGGGGTGCAGGAAGGTAGGAGGCAAAATCTCCGCGCGCACCCAGTGTTCGAACCTCAAGGGTCTGCCGGAACCCGAAATCCGACATGTTCTTCCAACTTCCTCACTTCCTTCACGTAGGCTTCCATCAACGGGCTTTGGTAATCCTTGTTAACTTGCTTGACGACGAGCTACAAATCACCTCTGACGATGAGCTTCCTGATTCCGAGGTCTACCGCGATCCTGAGACCGTCAAGCAATCCCTCGTACTCCCGCCGTGTTGTTTGTTGATTTTTCCCGGGGAAAGTGCATCTGGATCATGTACTTGAGGCGCTCTCCGGTGGGTACGACAAGTAGCACACTGGCACCAGCACCTTGCAGTGAGAAAGCTCCATCAAAGTACATAATCCAATTGCGGTACGTCTCCTTGTCGGGAAGGTCGATCTCTTGAATCTCTTCGTCGGGAGTCGGAGTCCATTCTGCTATGAACTCTGCCAAGGCCCGGCTCTTGATTGTTGAAGTACTTTCAAACTTGAGGCCAAAGCTTGACAGCTCTAATGCCCACTCCACAATCCTCCCTATTGCATCTGCATTGTGCAAGACTCGTTGCAAAGGGAGGCGGGTGACAATGGTGATCTCGTGCGCTCGGAAATAGTGATGCAGCTTTCTTGAGGCCATGAGAAGGCCAAAAAGTAGCTTCTGTATGCCAGAGTATCTTGACATAGCCCCATGCAAGAGGGAACTGACAAAATAGACCGGGTGTTGCACCGCCTTCTTCTTTTGTTCCACTTCGCCTACTCGCGCAACCTCTGTCTTGCCGGGATCGGGCCTTGCCGGGGGTCCCATCTTGCCGGGCTCAGGCCGTGCCGGGGCACACCCTGACCCACCATCCGATAGCTCAGTCGTCGCCGCTGTTCCTTCCTCAATTTCCCTCTGTGCCACAAGCGCGGCACCGACCACTTGGTTCGTTGCCGCTAGATATAGCAGCAACGGCTCTTGTGGCTTAGGCGCAACGAGTGTCGGCGTGGAAGAGAGGTACCTCTTCAGATCTTGCAGCGCTGCCTCTGCCTCCAGAGTCCATTCCATTGGACCTGCCTTTTTCAAAACTTTGAAAAGGGGGAGGGCACGCTCAGCATATTTGGAGATGAACCTACTTAGGGCAGCAACGTAGTCGGCGAGCCTTCGGATGTCCTTGACCTGTCTTGGCACTTCAATCTGCTCGATCGCCTTGATTTTGTCGAGATTTGCTTTGATCCCACGCTGTGACATGAAGAACCCAAGAAGCTTGCGAGACGAAACACCGAAGACACACTTCTTAGGGTTCAGCTTGAGGTTGATCTTGCGCAAATTCGCAAATGTTTCTTCCAAATCTTGTATGAGCGTCACCCTATCCTTGGTTTTGACCACTATATCATCCATATAAGCTTCCATATTTCTATGCAGCTGTGGCTCAAAACCAACTTGGACTGCTCGAGCAAATGTCAAACCAGTGCTTTTCAACCTAAAAGGCATCCGTACAATACAGTACGTACCACATGGGGTGATGAACGCGGTCTTTTCTTCATCTTCCTTCATCATGAAGATCTGGTGGTATCTTGAGTAGGCGTCGAGGAATGACAACAGGTCACAACCAGTAGTGGAGTCCACTATCTGGTCGATGCGTGGCAAGGGGAAAGGATCCTTTGGACAGGCTTTATTGATATCTGTGTAGTCAATACATAGCCTCCATTTCCCATTTGCCTTACGCACTACCACTGGATTGGCTAATCACGTGGGGTGGAGTACTCTTCTGACCAAGCCCGATGCCTCCAACTTCCTGATCTCTTCAATGATGAACTCTTGTCTTTCCAAATCTTGCAATCTGACCTTCTGCTTGACGGCCATGCATGAGGACAGACAGCAAGACGGTGCTCAATCACCTCCCTGGGAACGTCGGGGATGTCAGATGCTTGCCATGCAAACACATTGACATTCTCCCGCAGGAAGGCAATGAGCGCGCTTTCCTATTTGTTGTCAAGGGTGGAGGTTATAGTGAAAGCTCCACCCGTGCCGTCCTCCTTGACGTGCACCTTCTTGGTCTCTGGTGGTGTAGCTCTATGTCGGGGGATTGGTGCGACATATGCCAATGGATGGCTTATCATGGTGGGGGCGAGTAGAACGTCGCCGGTGCCTAGAAACGGGATGAGGCGAACACATGCACGCTGGTGAATCTTACCCAGCTTCGGGGCTCTCCGGGGAGATAATACCCCTACTGCTGCTCTGCGGGGTCTCCGCATGATCACTATAGTCAAGGATTTACACGATTGCTCCTTGAGCTGTGTATGGTGGTAGGAGAGGGCAAGGCTAGCTCTCTCCCTCTATCTGGTGAGGTATAGAACTACTGGGATCCAACCCTTTCCATGGGTGCCCTGGGGGGTTTATATAGGCCTACCCCCCAGGGGTACAATGGTAAGGTGACTGGGCGCGGGCCCAGCCATCAGTGTCTCCGATCTCCGACTTCTCCGCCGACTGCTGGGGCCCGCCGACTAGTGGGCCCCACCGACTGGTCTGGTACGGAGCCGACAGGCCACGTCCGCCGTGGGTGGGTCTTGCCGACTGCTGATTACTGTAGTCGTGCTCCTGATGATGCAAGCTTGGTCATGCGGTCATGGCAACAGCCCCGCCGCCTGGTGGGCGATCACTGTGGCCACTCCCCATCTCTTCCTGATTAATGGCGCGTGGGCCCCGGGGGAGGGCTCGGCCGACTCCCCCGGGCCGACTCCCGTTGGGTCCGACTGGCGGTTCTCCCACCGTCTCCCGAGGTCTCGCTGACCGGTGGGCCCTGCTGCCTCCGGGCCGTACAGACAAGCCGTCATGGGTGCAGGAGCAGGTACAATGGTGCTGATGTCAGGGCTGGCTGGGCAACAGTGCCACGCCGCAGGGAGATCTTCCCAAGTACGGCGCGCTGTAGCCATGCCTGCCCTTGGTAAGGGGCGGGGAGTGGGCTTCATTGTAGCCATGCCCCTGCCCCGTCCCCCTCGATGAGGTCACGGTTTGTTGGAGTCGCCGGCCGATTCCCCAAAGCCGGCTTCTCTGGAAGTCGCCCCTGGGACTCGACCGTGAGCGGGCAGTCGGCCGCCTTGCCGTAGACTCCCCAAGAGGCGGCTCTTCGGCCTGTGGTTTTGAGGGGCGCAGCCTGCCCCGATGTCTTGAAAGGTCATGGGCCTTGGGTTGGACTACCCGTGGCCCATTACTCTGACAGTAGTCCTCGAAGCTGGTGAGGCACCGCGGACGATCGGCCGAGAAGCCTCAGCAGGTTCTCTTTCCGGGCGCAACACATGTTCTTGATCGACTTTCGCCGGGCCAACTAGAAGGAGTCAGACTCGCCCAACTCGGACTCACTCAATTATGACTTGCTCAGTAGTTCAAACGTCACGGCGGGATTTCAAGTGGCGTGCTAGCTAAGCTTCCAGGCCGCCGCCCGTCCTTGGCCTGTCACGCGAAGGCATGTGGCCGGGCCGTCCTGCCAGCCCACGCGCGCGACATGACAGGCCCGTAGGCGGGGCCCGCCACTACCATGCCTCGGCGCCCGAGCGGATCCGCTACGGCCCCGGCGGGCGGTTGGGATTCCCGTGAAGTTACTACGCGCAGTAACTTTACGTGGATCATGAGGGTCGTGGGGCTGCGGGCGCAGCAAATCCCCACGTCCGCCCCCTCAGCTTCGCGGCCCATAGGGCTATAAGTAGGGGGAAGAGGGGGGCACACACGCCCCTCCTTCCCACTACCCCTCGCTTCTTCCTCCTCGCTCTCCTGCTTCCTCTTCTCTCCTTCGCCTCGCTGCACGCCCAAGCTCCGGCGAACGCCGCGGCGACAGCTTCGCGATGAGCTCTTCCTCCGCTGCCGCGCCACCCCCGGTGCGCTCCGGCACCTGGGACGGCTCCGAGGTCCACGAAGACCATATCGAGTTCCTCCGCCGGACCCGTCGGCTTCCCGGCGAGGATCGCGTGCAGGTGCGTCTCGCGCCGGAGGGGGAGATTTCCCCCACCCCACAGGAGGGCGAGCGGGTCATCTTCCGCTCGCACTGCCTGCACGGGCTGGGGCTGCCGGCGAGCAGCTTCTTCCGGTCGTTCATGGAGTTTTACGGACTCCAGCCGCACCACCTCACCCCCAACACAGTGGTGCTGCTGTCCGCCTTCGTGGCTCTGTGCGAGGGCTTCCTGGGAGTCCTCCCCACCCTGGAGCTCTGGGGGGGAGTTCTTCTTCTCCAAGCTCGGCACCCAGGCCACGGGCGTGCCGGCTCAGTGCGGTGCCTTCATCGCCGTGCGAAGGACAGGAGCCGACAACCACTTCCCCTCCATCTCGCTGCTGAAGTTGGTGAAGATGTGGTAGCGGTCCTACTTCTACGTCAGGAACGTCGCCACGAGGGGCGACTGGGTTAATCTGCCGGCTTTCGAAGCCGGCCCGCCGGCTGGCAGACTGCCCAACTGGTCGTACCGAGCCAGGTCGCGGACGCCTGCGGGAGCCGGCGCCATCACGCGACTCCGAGTGCTGACACAGTCGGAGGGTCTGACTGGCCCGGACCTGCTGGCCGCCTTCGTCTCGCGCCGAGTTCTCCCACTCCAAGGCCGCCCTCACCTGATATGCTAGATGAGCGGGGGCCGCGACCCAAGTCGGATGTGCACCAAGGACATGCCTCACGAAGAGGTGGCCCTGATGGTGAACTACCTCTCGGACAGCAGGCTCCCGGAGGACTGGCGATTCGGCAAGGAGCCATACTCCCGCGCCAACCCCCCGCCCGTGGTGAGTCGCCTTTCTTTTCTTTAGATTGTCTTCTTCTTGCCGAGTCTTGTTCTGATCAGTCTATTTTTTGGTTAGAATCCCCTTCTTCACCCACCAGCCGGCACCTCGGGGCCGGCCCGTGAGTTCGCCGCCGATCGGGCGGAGAGCGACGTCGACGACCCCGATCTAGGGGCGGCGGCTCTGGAAGACGACGCCGAGGGAGGAGGAGGGACGACAGGCGACTTTAGGCCCTCGGCTATCTTTGCCGACTGGCCTGAAGACGACGCTGAGGGAGGAGTCGCCCCTCACCATCGGCCAGGAGCCAGCCAGCCGGGCACAGGCTCTTCTGCCACGTCGGGCGCTCCAGGCGGCGGGAAGAAGCGCCGGGCTGCGCCGACTTTGTTCGGCAGCCGGCCAAAGAAGCCCAAGGACTCGGCTGCGGTGACCCGGCGGGACGAGGCAGCCGCGAAGGCCATCCACTTCCGTAAGGAAGTGACGAAGCCGCTGTTGGTCTTTGCGTAAGTATTCTGACTTCAAAGTTTATTCTTTCTTCATGTTTTGTCTGAGTCTCAGCTCGCCCTTCTTTCTTGAGGGCTCCCCTCTCTCTTGAGCGGGTCGTCGCCGCCTCCATCATGGGGTCAGCGGGGACACCTGCCACCACTCGGCGGATAGACCCCGCTGCCGACCTCCGGGAGGCGACGGAGCGGAATGCGCAGGAGAAGCGCAATGAAGAAGAAGCCCTCCACCTGGAGAAGGCAGAGGCCGACAGGGCGGAGGCCTCCGCCAAGAAAAAACTAGCGGAGGACAAAGCCGCCGCCGCGGCGAAGCAGCAGGCTGAGGAAGCCGCACGCCGCCAGGCGGCCTTGCTTGTTACCCTGCTGAACTCTGCACCGCCGCTGGAGTTCACGGGGCAAACTGGAGGAGCCGGCAGGGAGAACCTCGTCGAGGAGAGGGAAGGCGGCGAGCCCTCTACTCCGGGTGCGAACGTTCCGCCGCCACCTCCACCGCTGTCTAAAGGCGTGCAAGGCGAGCAGCCAGCGGACCCTCCGGTGCCGCCAACCGAAGAAGAGGCCGTGGCGAGGCTACTCCTCCAGGTCGGCTCGCCAGCGCGCCGTCGTCTGGAGAAGGTGACTTCGGCACCCGGCCCCCTGGAAGCCGGCACTGCCAGCTCGGCGGCTCCAGACGTCGAGGCAACGAGCGCCGCACCTGTTGGGTGGGTGCGGGGAGGCGGCACAGGGCCGCTGAACCGAGCACTCCTGGACGTCCACGCGAAGCTCCACGCTGAGGGCGACGCCCTCCAGAGCTGCACCAAGGCATTCCTGGCGTCGCGGGCGGCCGTCCGGGTATGTCTTTTCTTTGGGCCTTTGTTTTTTTCTTGTTCCTCTCTGTGGGGGCGCGCCAGCGCACCCACTGGGTGTAGTCCCCGAGTTTCGGGTCGGCTGCTGAGCAGGCGGCCCGGAACTCCAATTTGATGAACTTCTGGGTACTAACTTTGTCTGAAATGCTTGTTGCAGGACTACCACAACCTCCGTGTCACTGCCTTCAACCGTAACGTTGAAGAGTTGGGCAAGCGGACCGCCGACTTGGCAGAGAGCCGGAGTAAGTCCTTCTCCTTTTTCTCTTCTCTGCGGGGGCGCGCTAGCGCACCCGCGGGCTGTAGTCCCCGAGATTCGGGCCGACTGCTGAGCAGTCGGGCCGGATCTCCCCGGCGACCTACTTTATTGACGACTGCTGTCTTTCTTTCTTTCCTTCAGGGGCCAACGCTGCTCTTCAACAGCAGCTGAGCGAAGCCAACTCTGCCCTGCTCGCCAAAGGGGAGGAGTGCAGCAAGCTCACCGTGGAGCGCAATATGCTGACCACTCAGTTGGCAGAGCAGAAGGGGCTGCTCGCGAAGTTGCAAAGGGAGGCGGAGGAGACAGAGGCCGCCCTCTTGGCCGAGTTCGCGAGCGAGCGCTCTTCCTGGTCTGACAAGGAGGCGATGCTATCCTCCGGCTTCCACGAGATTGAAGACATTGTTGATCGTGAGTCTCTTTGTTTTCTTTCTTTGAGCCGCCGACCCAGGTCGTGCCGACTCCTGGTTTTTGACCCGCTTTTTTATTTCTTCGTGTCTTTTGCAGACTTCTTCCCTGGGCAGTCTCAGGCCGCTATCGAGGCCGATCGTGCAAGTCGTAGGGCATCGAGATCGCCGCCGATGCCCCCCGAACTCTTGATGAGCACATCTTGAGTATCGAGGCTTGTCTCCGGCCGGCTCACCGGATGCTACGCCGACTTTAGCGCGTCGGCGCCTAGGCGATCTCCGCCCTTTGGCCGGATATGCAGGCTCCGCGCACCCCCAGCCTGACGGCCAACTGGTTGGAGGTCGCGGCTGGTCGCTTCGAGGCCTGGAAGGGCTCTTCGGCCCGGGCTGGAGCGCGCCGGGCCTTGGAGTTCGTCAAGGCGTGGTACCCGAGGCTGGATCTAGACCGGTTGGCCACGCTTCGGTCGGAGGCCCAGCCGGAGCTGCCGGCTGCGGAAGACACCCTCGTCAAGCATGCTGCGGCGATCGCCGAGTACACTGACACGAGCATCTTCGTCCCCGAGTGGTCTGAAGATGGCGAGGAGGTCCCGCCGGAGTGGTTTGGGATGAACCCAGACTACGACGAAGACTCGGCGGAGGTGATCGGCTCCAGCGTCGAGGAGGAGGACGAGGCGGAGGATGAGGGCGAGGCAGAGGCACCAGAAAACGGAGCAGACGGCCAGCCTCAGCCCGACCGCGCCTCCAGCAACGAGCCGCGTGCGACCGATCCGACTGCTGCCGGAGGCGATCAAGCCGAGACTAGCCGGCCGACCGCCCCGACGACTGACGCTGGCGCCTCCTCCGACCCCCCGACTTCGGTTGCCGCCTCCTAAGCTGCCGCTGTGTCTTTTGTTTTATCTGCTTCAGTAGTCTTTTGAAGAACTTGTTAATTCGCACAATTCCACCCGCGGGGTGTATTTTGAACCTCTGCTTGACAAGTCGGCCAAGGGCCTATGTTATATATATATGTCTATCTTTTCTTGCTCATTGTTCTTTTTGGCTGTTTTCCTTTGCCGCTTTCTCCTAGTTGCCTGCCTTGCCAATCGGACAGCCGCTCTGCAGACTGTTGCTGGATCAAGTGCTAGGCTACTTTGGGAAAGCAAGTACTTAGCCGATTTCAAGATTGTTTGAGCAAGTTGGATAGAAAACGATGCTCCGACTGTCCGAGGGTCAGTTTGCGAGAAGGGCTTGGAAGCCGTCTTGAGCTATGTTTTACGCTTTGAGTCCTTAGCCATTTTTCGTGCGAGCACCCATTCTACCTTACCTCTGCCCACTGTAGAGTCGCTCTGCGAGCTGCGGCTTCTGACAGAAGACGGCTTAGATGCTACACACTACTTGTCCGGCTGCAGGAAGCATTTCATAGTGCAAGGCGGCAAGTCCCCGGGCCGACTTGTCGAGCCCGGTGCCAAGCGGCATGATAAAGAGTAACATACTTGTAGGCATAATTTTTATCATACAGACAAAAGAGGGCAGTCCCCGAGCTCGTCTCGGGGGGCCCGAAGTCTTGGTACTTTTAATACAAAAGGTAGCGTGGTACATACTGCATCAACTGTAAAATCTTCGGAGAAGATTTGCATTCCATGGCCGCTCAGTCTCCTTGCCGGAGTCGTCCCTCTTGCGTGCTCGGGGCTTCTGAGCGTCGATCAGGTAGTAGGAGTCGTTGCCTAGTACTTTGCTGATGATGAAAGGGACTTCCCAAGGCGGCAACAGCTTGTGCTGGCTGGCTGTTCGCTGGATCAGCCGGAGTACAAGGTCGCCTTCTTGGAAAGATCTTGGCCTGACCTTCTTGTTGTGGTATCGGCGCAGGCTCTGCTGGTAGATGCTGGACCGGCTGAGTGCCAACAGCCGGCCCTCTTCCAGCAGATCGACGCCGTCTTGTCGTGCTTCTTCTGCTTCCTCCTCGGTGTACATGGTGACTCGTGGGGAGTCGAACTCTATGTCCGTTGGGATGACGGCTTCGGCACCGTAGACGAGGAAGAAGGGCGTGAAGCCGGTTGACTTGTTTGGAGTCGTGCGCAGACTCCAGAGGACGGCTGGCAGCTCGTCGAGCCAGCAGCCAGCCGAGTGCTCCAGAGGCTCGATCAACCGAGGCTTGATGCCGGACAGGATGAGGCCGTTTGCTCGCTCCACTTGGCCGTTTGACTACGGGTGGGCGATGGACGCTAGGTCCAGTCGGATGCCCTGTGCTGCGCAGAAACGGGCCAAGGCGCCTTTGGTAAAATTTGTGCCGTTGTCGGTGATGATGTTGTGTGGTATGCCGTACCGAATTGTGATATCGGTGATGAAGGTCACGGCAGTCGGACCGTTCAGTTTCTTAATTGGCTTCACTTCCACCCACTTGGTGAACTTGTCCACTGCGACAAGTAGGTGAGTTAGACCACCTTGTGCTATTTTGAATGGTCCCACCATGTCTAGACCCCAAACTGCGAAAGGCCAAGCAATGGGGATGGTCTTGAGCGCGGAAGCCGGCTGGTGCGGCTTGGAGCTGAACTTCTGGCACCCTTTGCATTTTTGGACCAACTCCTTGGCCTCTTCCAAGGCAGTCAGCCAAAAGAAACCGTGCCGAAAAGCTTTGGCGACGAGTGCTCTTGAAGCCGCATGGTGGCCACATTCGCCTTGATGGATGTCTTTGAGGATCGCCTGGCCTTGCTCTGGCTCTACCAGCGCTGGTAGACACCAGTGACGCTGCGCCTGACCAGCTCTCTGTTGATTATGGTATAGGCTGCCGCCCGGCGTTGTACTTGCCGAGCTGAGGTCTCATCAGTTGGTAGCTCTTTGTTCACCAGGAATTTGAGGACAGGCTGGGCCCATGAGGGCGGCTGGGCTGGGAGGTGACGGGCTGGAGTCAACAACCGCTTGCTGGGCTGATGAAGTCCCCAGGCCGACTGGCTCGGTCCTTGGGCCGAGTTCTGGAATCTTTGAGTCTGTCACCGCAGTCCCCGGGCCGGGCTCGACCAAGGTAGCTTTGGAGTCGCCCGCCAAAGTCCCTGTTCCGACTGCTGGAACTCTGGAGTCGGATCCGCCGTCTTTGGGAGGAGCCGGCACAAAGATGGAGTCTGATTCTGGTGAAGGCTTGATGGGTGGCTTGAGGAGGCGTTGAAGGGCGACGCCAGATGGAATTGCTTGGCGGGTAGAGCCGATTCGTGCCAAGGCGTCTGCTTGGTCGTTGTCGTTTCTTGGCACATGGAGGAACTCGCACCCTTCAAAATACCCGCTGAGCTGCTGCACAAGGAAACAGTAGCTTGCCATGTTTGCGTCTTTTGTGTCCCATTCGCCAGACGACTGCTAGACAACTAAGTCCGAGTCGCCATAACACAAGATCCGGCAGATGCCAAGTTCTTTGGCAAGCCTGAGCCTGTGAATGAGCGCCTCATACTCGGCCACGTTGTTGGAGGTGGCGAAATGGATTTGCAGTGCATATTTGAGCTTGTCGCCTTTGGGAGAGGTGAGGACGACGCCGGCTCCCAAGCCGGTGCGCATCTTGGAGCCGTCGAAGTGCATCCGCCAATGGGTGGAGTCAGGTGCTGGAGGCAGGTACTGGGTCTCGGCCCAGTCGACGAGGAAGTCGGCCAGTGCTTGTGACTTGATAGCGGTGCGGGGCTGGTAGTGGATGGCGTAAGGAGCCAGCTCTATGGCCCACTTGGCCACTCGACCAGAGGCATCTCGGCTGCCGATGATCTCGGCAAGTGGAGCCGTGCAGACCACCGTGATTGGATGTTCTTGAAAGTAAGGCTTCAATTTCTTGGCAGCAAAGTGCACGCCATAGCACATCTTCTGGTAGTGGGGGTAGTTCTGCTTGGAGGTCGACAGTACCTCGCTCAGGTAATATACTGGTCTCTGGACAGGTAGCGCCTTGCCTTCCTCCTTGCGCTCTACTACAATGACTGTGCTGACTACTCGGCTGGTGGCGGCGATGTACAGGAGCATAGGTTCCTTGGGAGTCGGAGCCGCCAGGACGGGTGGAGTAGTCAGCATCTTCTTCAACTGGTGGAAAGCTTCGTCCGCCTTATGGTTCCACTCGAAAAAAGTGGTCTTCTTCATGAGTTGGTATAAGGGGAGAGCTTTCTCGCCCAGCCGACTGATGAATCGGCTGATGGACGCCAAGCAGCCGGTGAACTTCTGCACATCCAGCAGTCGGCTAGGTACCTCCATTCTCTCGATGGCCTTGATTTTTACTGGGTTGCATTCTATGCCGCGTTCAGAGACCAGGAAACCTAGCAGCTGGCCGGCTGGTACTCCGAAGACACACTTCTCGGGGTTGAGCTTGATCTGGAACCGGCGCAGGTTCTCAAAGGTCTCCTTGAGGTCTTCCAGCAATGTTCCTCGCTTTTCCGTCTTCACCACCACGTCGTCCACGTAAACGTGGGCGTTCCTACCGAGCTGCTTGAGGAGGCACTTCTGCATGCAACGCTGAAAGGTGGCGCCGGCATTCCTCAAGCCGAACGTCATGGTGAGGTAGCAGAATGCTCCAAACGGCGTGATGAAGGCGGTCTTCAATCTATCAGCCGGGTTCAGCTTGATCTGGTGATATCCTGAGTACGCATCCAAGAAACTCAACAGCTCGCATCCGGCTGTGGAGTCTATCACCTGATCAATTCTCGGCAGAGCAAACGGGTCCTTGGGGCAGGCCTTGTTGAGGCTCGTGTAGTCAATACACATTCGCCATTGCTTGTTCTTCTTTAGCACCAGGACCGGATTTGCCAGCCACTCCGGGAAGAAAACTTCCATAATGAAGCCGGCTGCTAGGAGTCGGGCTATCTCTTCTCCGACAACTCTTCTCTTCTCTTCTGATAAGCGGCGCAGGGGCTGCCTGACCGGCTTTGCATCAGATCGGACGTGTAACTTGTGCTCGGCGAATTCCGTCGGCACACCTGGCATGTCTTTGGGAGACCATGCGAAGATGTCCCGATTCTCACGGAGGAAATCGACGAGCTCGCCTTCCTATTTGCTGTCGAGGTTTGCACCTACGACGGCGTACCTCTCTGGGTGCTCCGGATCCAAGGGTATCTTCTTTGTCTCTTTGGCCGGCTTGAACGAACCTTCGGCTTCCGACTCCTTCGGGTCGGGCGATATCTCCGGCTGCTTGCCGGCCATCGCCACAGCTCGCTCAAGGAGTCGCTTCTCGGCCGCAATCACCAGGGACTCGGCCAGCCGACTGCTCTCGGCCGCGCAAGCGGACGACTTCCGGTAGTCGCCGGCCACAGTCAGAATTCCCCTGGAACTGGGCATCTTCATCTTGAGGTAGGCGTAGTGGGGGACCGCCATGAACTTGGCCAAGGCGGGCCGGCCAAGTAGCGCATGGTATGGGCTCTCAAGGTCCACCACCTCAAACCAAACAGACTCTCTTCGGAAGTGATCTTTGTCCCCAAAGAGGACGTCAATCAGGATCTTGCCGATTGGTGAACAGGAAAGCCCAGGAACAATGCCGTGGAACACAGTCCGGCTGTTCTGAAGCTGTCTCTGCTTGATTCCTAACTTCTCCATGGTGTCCTTGTACAGGATGTTGATGCTGCTGCCCCCATCTATCAGAACTCGCGAGAAACGCGCGGCCCGTTTGTCCGTGGCAAAGGTGGCGTCCAGGACCAAGGCGTAGGAGCCCGGACTCGGCATCACTTCTGGGTGGTCAGCCCTGCTCCAGCTGATGGGCCTCTCTGACCAGTGCATGAACTCTGGCGTCTCTGAGGCTACCGCGTTCACCTCTTGTCGCTGCAGCCGCCTGCTGCGTCGATCGTCAGCCACACTGGTGAACACCACGTAGGCTCCGTGCTCTTCAGGGTACTCGTCTTGTACTGCGCCGACTGGCCTGACTGCCGGCTGCTGGGGCGGAGGCGGAGGCGGCTGCCCAGCAGGCGGGGGTGGCAGGAGGCCGTCTCCCTTGGCGATCCTGGTGAGCCAGTGGCACTTCCGGGTGGTGTGATTCGATGGCTTCGCGCCGCTGTGGAACTTGCAAGGTCCATCCAAGGTCTGCTCGTAGGAGAAGGCCGGCAACCAGTTCGGCTTGCCGCCTTTCTGTCGCTTGGGCGGAGGCTGCTCTTCTGGCTGCTGGGCTTCGACGGTCGCGACCTGCCGGCTGCTGGAAGCCGGCTGCGGGGCCTTGCGCTTGTGGTCGCCCTGCTGTTGTCGCCGGCCGGCGTGCTGCCGGAGTTCTTGGAGCCTGAGGAGCTACTTTGCCAGTCGTGCTGATTTGAATTTCCGTCTTCATGGAGGAGTCGGCCGTAGCGTACTTGTCCGCTATGATCAGCAGCTCGTCGAGGGTTTCTGGCTCGTCGCAGAGGAGCTTGTGCTTGAGGAGGGTGCCTTCTCGGCACCCGGCTGTGAAGTACTCGATGGCCTGCACCTCGTGCACGCCCTCGCAGGAGTTCCGGAGCTCAGCCCAACGCGTGAGGTAGTCGCGAGTCGACTCATCAGGACCTTGCACGCATAGGGAGAGCTGGCGAGGCTTGGGAGGACGCTTGTACGTGCTGGTGAAGTTGCGAACGAATGCTTCGGTGAAGTCGACCGAGCTGTTGATGCTGCGGGGCTTTAGGTTGTTCAGCCATGTCCGGGCCGTGCCCTGGAGCATGAGCGGAACGTACTTTACGGCGACACGCTTGTTGCCGTTTGCTATGCTGACAGCCGTGGAGTAGTCGACTAGCCAGTCTTCCGGCTTCACGGAGCCGGTATACTTGGGCGTGTCTCTTGGGAGCGTGAACCCTCTGGGAAAGGGCTCGTCCCGAATGCGGGGCCCGAAACAAGGCGGACCCAGCTCGTCTTCTTCTTCCAGCGCCAGGGACCGGTGAAGTCGGTCGATCCGGTGGCGGGCGTCATTCTCTCCGACCCCCTCTCGGCGGCCAAGGCGGTCACCGAGAGTCGGATGGTCAACAGGCGGCGGGGAGACTCGCCTCTCCTTGCGGGGAGGGGGAGGCGGACAGTCGTCCCGTCGTTCCACTGCTCTCGGGCGGCCGTCTCGGTCGCGCTCTATGGTAATCCGAGTCCGACTGTGGCTGACAGCCGGCTCCTTGTCCTTCCTTCCTCGGGTACCGCCAGTCGGCGTCCGAGACGTCGCGCCTTGATCTCGGTGCGGGTCGTCGTTTGGCCGCTGCGGTGCCTCCGTGCGGCAGCCGGCCTCGTTCTGCGCGGCGGCCGCGTCGAGGAGCCGCTGGACTCGCTCCATCATGAGGCGGCGCTCTTCGCCCTCGAAATTGTCCAGCTCATCCGCCGCTGCCTGGGCGGCTCGGATGTTCTCCGCTGGCGTGGCATACACGGGGCGGCTAGCCCCAAACAGGCTGGCGATGGCTACGCCGCGCTGCTGAACCGCGCCAAGGCGGCTGGGCCCTGCCGGAGCCGGCGAGCCGCCAACAGCGCGATCCATCTCCCGCTGGTAAGCTTCTGACAAGCGTCTCATGCTGGCTAGCTTCTTCGCGCCTTCAACAAGCTGAAGGCGGCGCGCTTCTAACGTCTCTGCGTCAGCATCTTCTGGAATGGGCGCAGCTAGGTCTTGCAGCGCCGCGCCGAGTGAGTCGGGCGCCCTTCCACCAGGGAACTCGTCATGACTGATGACCAGCACCTCAGTGACGGTGCTCCCGTCGCTCTCCGCGTGGGGGAGAGGTTCGTCGTAGACCACCACGTTGGAGGGGAAAGCGTCGACCGACGCGGTGTCGGAGTCGACCAGCATCGGGTCGGTGGAGCCTACGGACTCCAAGTCTACGGCAGGCTCGCCGGAAACGTGGAGTTGATCGAGGAGGCCCGCGAGGAGGTTTTCGGGGCCGCCTACGCCTGCGTCGGACGCAGGTTCGTCGGAGAGGCGGACCTCGCCGACAAGTTCGGCCAAGGAGCTGGCTGCGCAGGCGATCTCCACGCCGCGCAGCGCGTCGACGCAAACTTCGTCTGGCGTGCCTGGCTGGCTGCGCTCGCCAGGGAGGAAAAGGGTTCCCGTCCAGAACAGATCTCCGGACGGCGGTGCACCATGCCCCACGGTGGGCGCCAAATGTCGGGGGTTTGGTGCGACATATGCCAACGGATGGCTTATCATGGTGGGGGCGAGTAGAACGTCGCCGGTGCCTGGAAACGGGATGAGGCGAAGACATGCACGCCGGCGAATCTTACCCAGCTTCGGGGCTCTCCGGGGAGATAATACCCCTACTGCTGCTCTGCGGGGTCTCCGCATGATCACTATGGTCAAGTGTTTACACGGTTGCTCCTTGAGCTGTGTATGGTGGTAGGAGAGGGCAAGGCTAGCTCTCTCCCTCTATCTGGTGAGGTATAGAACTACTGGGATCCAACCCTTTGCATGGGTGCCCTGGGGGATTTATATAGGCCTACCCCCCAGGGGTACAATGGTAAGGTGACTGGGCGCGGGCCCAGCCATCAGTGTCTCCGACCTCCGACTTCTCCGCTGACTGTTGGGGCCTGCCGACTGGTGGGCCCCGCCGACTGGTCTGGTACGGAGCTGACGGGCCGCGTCCGCCGCGGGCGGGTCTTGCCGGCTGCTGATTACTGTAGTCGTGCTCCTGATGATGCAAGCTTGGTCATGGGGTCATGGAAACAGCCCCGCCGCCTGGCGGGCGATCACTGTGGCCACTCCCCATCTCTTCCTGATTAATGGCGCGTGGGCCCCGGGGGAGGGCTCGGCCGACTCCCCTGGGCCGACTCTCATTGGGTCCGACAGGCGGTTCTCCCGCCGTCTCCCGAGGTCTCGCTGACCGGTGGGCCCTGCTGCCTCCGGGCCGTACAGACAAGCCGTCATGGGTGCAGGACCAGGTACATTGGTGCTGATGTCAGGGCCGGCTGGGCAAAAGTGCCACGCCGCAGGGAGATCTTCCCAAGTACGGCGCGCTGTAGCCATGCCTGCCCTTGGTAAGGGGCGGGGAGTGGGCTTCATTGTAGCCACGCCCCTGCCCCGTCCCCCTCGATGAGGTCACGGTTTGTTGGAGTCGCCGGTCGATTCCCCAAAGCCGGCTTCTCTGGAAGTCGCCCCTGGGACTCGGTCGTGAGCGGGCAGTCGGCCGCCTTGCCGTAGACTCCCCAGGAGGCGGCTCTTCAGCCTGTGGTTTTGAGGGGCGCAGCCTGCCCCGATGTCTTGAAAGGTCATGGGCCTCGGGTTGGACTACCCGTGGCCCATTACTCCGACACTCTAGATTTCTTGCTCTTGCTGGTGGAGGTCTCTAGCACGTCCTCGACGGGAACGCAACACTCCGAGGAGGTGCGCTTGCCGGAGTGGGTGCAGGAGGTGGTCCTGCTGGTCTTCTTTCCTCCCGGGGCTCCAGTGGCAGGAGCAAGTGCCTTGGTGGCATCCGCTGCAACTACCTCCCAGTAGAGTTGGTCGGCGCAGATGAGTGAGTCCTTCTTGTCGGAGGGGACGGTGATGATGCTCACTGGCCCGGGCATCTTCAACGTGTTGTAAGCATAATGTGATGCTGCCATGAACTTGGCCAACGTTGGGCGGCCAAGGATCCCATTATAGGGCAAGGGGATCTGGGAAACATCAAAAACGATCCTTTTCATCCTATAGTTCAGTTCGCCCCCAAATGTGACGGATAGCGTAATTTTACCTTTCGGTTGATTCCTTCCTGGGCTGACCCCTTGAAACGTGCCCGTCTCTTCGAGGTCCCCATCAGGAATCTGCAGCCTCTTGATCACAACAGGCGAGATTAGGTTCAGACCGGCCCCACCGTCAACTAGCACTTTTGTCACCTTGAGGTTGCATATTGTTGGTGAAACCAACAATGGCAAACACCCGACCACAGTTGTGCGATCAGGGTGGTCCTTGATGTCAAAAATGATAGGCGTGTGGGACCACTTCAGTGGCTTCTCGGTGTCAAACGATGGCTCTGGCGCAGTGACTTCACGCACCCACTGCTTCAGTTGGCGGTGAGAGGTATGCAATGAGGCCCCAACATGGACGCACATGGCCTCCGTAGCTTTCTGGAACTCGTGCTCGCTGGACTCGTCATCTTCATCATGATCACCATATCCCTCCTTCTTATCTCGGCCCCGAGCGGGACTCTCTTGTTGATTTTCCTTGCCGCAACGACCTCCTTGGCCGCTACGCTTCTTGTCGGACCCCTCAGCACCATCTTGACCCTTCTCCTTGTCCCGCCTCTCATACTCAGCCTTCTGCTTTTCCGCGAGCAGCTCAACCTGCCGGCAGTTCTGGAGGTCGTGACCCTTGGTGCGATGGATCTTGCAGTACTGCTTGTCGGAGCCTCCCGGCTTGTCGGCAGCCGCCAAGGCCTGGCAGGCGGCGCACCCGGCAACTTCCTTGCCGAGGTTGTCAGCCTTGGCCTTCTGGGTGGCACCGAGGTCGTCGGATCCCTCGACAGTAAGTACAATCTTTCCCTTACGCTTTCTGTTGCGGTGTCGGCCCTTCTTTGCAGGGGCGACGTCGTCTTCATCTGTGGAATCGGTTTCCGCGCCGCCATCTTCGCTGCGGTACTTCCTTCTTCAGTTCGAGCGCATTTGTCAGACAGAACATATAGTTCGGCCACATCCTTAACCTTGTTCATCGCCAACTCTTCGCGCATCTTGTGGTTGCGCACATTTTGATGGAATGCGCTGATGACAGCAGCGGGATGAACATTTGGGATGTTGTACTGCACCCGGATGAACCTCTCTATGTACTTGCGTAGGTTTTCACCTTCTTTTTGGGGGACGACATGCAGATCGCTTTCCTGGCCATGAGCTTGGTGGCCTCCAGTAAAGGCGCCAACAAACTCATGGCACAAATCCGACCAAGAAGAAATGGAATCCACTGGCAAGTGCATCAACCATGACATGACGTTGGGTTTAAGCGCCAACGGGAAGTAATTGGTAAGGACCTTGTTATCGCGAGCTCCAGCAGCTTGCATCGCAATGGTGTAGATGCCGAGGAACTCTGGCGGGTGAGTTTTGCCGTTGTACTTCTCGCCGACATCAGGCTTGAACATGCGGTGAGTGGGCCACTGGAACTGCCACAGCTCGCATGTAAAGGCCGGAAAACCCACCTCGTAAGGTAGGCCACCAGAGCCTCCCGGCGTTGGGTGGTCCATAGTGGGCCCCGCCTGCTTATCTGACTGATGGCGCGCTTCACGCTGCCGCTCAATGGTGGTTCGACCATCTTCATGCACTCGTTCTCAAAGAACTTGACGCCAGTCGCGGTGCGTTCGTGGGTCAGACGACTCTGTGGAAACATTATCACAGGCGTCGACCTAATGAGCCGGTGACCGTGGCCGCGGGCGTGGAGGAGGGGAGTGCATCGTGGTTGCGGTGCCTCCAGTCTTCCTCCACTGGCACACGCAGGCTCGATGGAGCGCCAATACGAGGGCCCTATTAGTCGCAGGTCATGTTTGTTGGCGATGTTGTTGAGGCTTCGAATGGTGGCACTCCACTCGTCGAGCTTCTCCGTGGCAGGAGGAAAGTCGAGGAGCAGTTGTACGTGTGCTAGTGCCTCCGATGGCGTGGGCGGCGGCGAAAGCTGCGTCCACCGTGACGCACTGCGATTAAGGGAGTCCTGGATTAGGGGGTCCTCGGACAGCCGGGCTATATACTTTGGTCGGACTGTTGGACTATCAATATACAAGATTGAAGACTTCGTCCCATGTCCGAGTGGGACTCTCCTTTGCGTGGAAGGCAAGCTTGGCAATTCAGATATGTAGATCTCTCCCTTGTAACCGACTCTGTGTAACCCTAGCCCCCTCCGGTGTCTATATAAACCGGAGGGTGTAGTCCGTAGGACGAGGACAATGATAATCATAGGCTAGATTCTAGGGTTTAGCCTCTACGATCTCATGGTAGATCAACTCTTGTAATACTCATATCATCAAGATCAATCAAGCAGGAAGTAGGGTATTACCTCCATCGAGAGGGCCCGAACCTGGGTAAACATTGTGTCCCCCGCCTCCTGTTACCATCCGCCTTAGACACACAGTTCAGGACCCCCTACCCAAGATCCGCTGGTTTTGACACCGACATTGGTGCTTTCATTTAGAGTTCCACTGTGTCGTCACCATAAGGCTTGATGGCTCCTTCGATCATTGGCAACGATGCGATCTAGGGTGAGGTTTTTCTCCCCGGACAGATCTTCGTATTCGGCGGCTTCGTACTGCGGGCCAACTTGCTTGGCCATCTGGAGCAGATCGAGAGCTACGCCCTGCTACGTCTTGAGCTTGTGTTGGTTTTCCCCGAAGAGGAAGGGATGATGCAGCAGAGTAGCGTAAGTATTTCCCTTAGTTTTTGAGAACCAAGGTATCAATCCAGTAGGAGCCCACGCTCAAGTCCCTCGTACCTGCACAAAGCGATAGCTACTCACAACCAACGCGATTAGGGGTTGTCAAGCCCTTCACGGTCACTTACGAGAGTGAGATCTGATAGATAGAATATTTTTGGTATTTTTTATATAAATATGCAAAGTAAAAAGTAAAAGAAAAGTAAATATCAAAACAATATAAAAGTGATGGAGATTGATATGATGAGAATAGACCTGGGGGCCATAGGTTTCACTAGTGTCTTCTCTCAAGAGCATAAGTATTCTATGGTGGGTGAACGAATTACTGTTGAGCAATTGATAGAATTGAGCATAATTATGAGAATATCTAGGCATGATCATGTATATAGGCATCACGTCCGTGACAAGTAGATCGAAACGATTCTGCATCTACTACTATTACTCCACTCATCGACCGCTATCCAGCATGCATCTAGAGTATTAAGTTAAAAACAGAGTAACACCTTAAGCAAGATGACATGATGTAGAGAGATAAATTCATGCAATATGAAATAAACCCCATCTTGTTATCCTCGATGGCAATGATACAATACGTGCCTTGCTGCCCCTTCTGACACTGGGTAAGGACAACGCAAGATCGAACCCAAAGCTAAGCACTTCTCCCATGGCAAGAACTACCAATCTAGTTGGCCAAACCAAACGGATCATTCGAAGAGAATTGCAAAGATAACCAATCATGCATAAAAGAATTCAGAGAAGATTCAAATATTATTCATAGATAGACTTGATCATAAACCCACAATTCATCGGTCTCAACAAACACACTGCAAAAAGAAGATTACATCGAATAGATCTCCACAAGAGAGGGGGAGAACTTTGTATTGAGATTCAAAGAGAGAGAAGAAGCCATCTAGCTACTAACTATGGACCCGAAGGTCTGAGGTAAACTACTCACACTTCATCGGAGAGGCTATGATGATGTAGAAGCCCTCCGTGATGACGGCCCTCTTCCGGCGGAGCTCCGGAACAGGCCCCAAGATGGGATCTCGTGGATACGGAAAGTTGCGGCGGTGGAATTAGGTTTTTGGCTCCTTTTCTGATCATTTGGGGGTACGTGTGTATATATAGGAGGAAGGAGTACGTCGGTGGAGCACCGAGGGGCCCACGAGGCAGGGGGGCACACCCTAAGGGGGAGCCCCCCCACCCTTGTGAACACCTCTTTGCTTCCTTGCAGTAGGGTCCAAGTCTCCTGGATCACGTTCAGTGAGAAAATCACGTTCCCGAAGATTTTATTCCATTTGGACTCTGTTTGATATTCCGTTTATCTGAAACACTGAAATAGGCAAAAAACAACAATTCTGGGCTGGGCCTCCAGTTAATAGGTTAGTCCCAAAAATAATATAAAAGTGGAAAATAAAGCCCAATATAGTCCAAAACAGTAGATAATATAGCATGGAGCAATCAAAAATTATAGATACGTTGGAGACGTATTAGGCATCCCCAAGCTTAATTCCTGCTCGTCCTCGAGTAGGTAAATGACAAAAAGATAATTTTTGATGAGGAGTGCTACTTGGCATAATTTCAATGTAAATCTTCTTAATTGTGGTATGAATATTCAGATTAGAAAGATTCAAGACAAAAGTTTATATTGACATAGAAAATAATAATACTTCAAGCATACTAACAAAGCAATTATGTCTTCTCAAAATAACATGGCCAAAGAAAGTTATCCCTACAAAATCATATAGTCTGGCTATGCTCCATCTTCCCCACACAAAGTATTTAAATCATGCACAACCCCGATGACAAGCCAAGCAATTGTTTCATACTCTAACTTTCTCAAAACTTTTTCAATCTTCACGCAATACATGAGCGTGAGCCATGGATATAGCACTATAGGTGGAATAGAATGGTGGTTGTGGAGAAGACAAAAAAAGGAGAAGATAGTCTCACATCGACTTGGCGTATCAACGGGCTATGGAGATGCCCATCAATAGATATCAATGTGAGTGAGTAGGGATTGCCATGCAACGGATGCATTCGAGCTATAAGTATATGAAAGCTCAAAAAGAAACTAAGTGGGTGTGCATCCAACTTGCTTGCTCATGAAGACCTAGGGCAATTTGAGGAAGCCCATGATTGGAATATACAAGCCAAGTTCTATAATGTAAAATTCCCACTAGTATATGAAAGTGATAACATGAGAGACTCTCTACTATGAAGATCATGGTGCTACTTTGAAGCACAAGTGTGGTAAAAGGATAGTAGCATTGTACCTTCTCTCTTTTTCTATCATTATTTATTTATTTATTTGGGCTTTTTCTTCTTTTTTATGGCCTCTTTTTTTTGGGCTTCTTTGGCCTCTTTTTTTTCTCTTTTTTTTATTTTTCGTCCGGAGTCTCATCCCGACTTGTGGGGGAATCATAGTCTCCATCATTCTTTCCTCACTGGGACAATGCTCTAATAATGATGATCATCACACTTTTATTTTTCTTAAAACTCAACAATTACAACTCGATAGTTAGAACAAAATATGACTCTATGTGAATGCATCCGGCGGTGTACCGGGATATGCAATATGACAATGATGAATGTGCCATGAACGGAATGGTGGAAAGTTGCATGGCAATATATCTCGGAATGGCTATGGAAATGCCATAATAGGTAGGTACGGTGGCTGTTTTGAGGAAGGTATATGGTAGGTGTATGATACTGACGAAAGTTGCGCGGTATTAGAGAGGCTAGCAAGGGTGGAAGGGTGAGAGTGCGTATAATCCATGGACTCAACATTAGTCATAAAGAACTCATATACTTATTGCAAAAATTTAGAAGTTATCAAAGCAAAGTATTATGCGCATGCTCCTAGGGGGATAGATTGGTAGGAAAAGACCATCGCTCATCCCCGACCGCCACTCATAAGGAAGACAATCAATAAATAAATCATGCTCCGACTTCATCACATAACGGTTCACCATACGTGCATGCTACGGGAATCACAAGCTTTAACACAAGTATTCTTTAAATTCACAACTACTCAACTAGCATGACTTTAATATTATCACCTCCATATCTCAAAAAAATTATCATGCTTCAATCTTTTCTTAGTATTCAACACACTCAAAAGAAAGTTTCACAAATCTTGAATACCAAGCATATTATTATTAGGCAAATTACCATGCTATTAAGAGACTCTCAAATTAATTTAAGTGAAGCATGAGAGATTAATAGTTTCTTTAAAACATATCCACCACTGTGCTCTAAAAGATCTAAGTGAAGCACATAGAGCAAAATTGTAACGCTCAAAAGATATAAGTGAAGCACATAGAGCAAAATTATCTAGCTCGAAAGATATAAGTGAAGCACATAGAGCAAAACTACTTAGCTCAAAAGATATAAGTGAAGCACGTAGAGCAAAACTACTTAGCTCAAAGGATATAAGTGAAGCACATAGAGTACTCTATCAAATTTTAATGCATGTATGGCTCTCTCAAAAGGTGTCTGTAGAAAACTCGTGAGCTCCGTTAGCGAAAGAAAACAAAAGACCACTTCAAGGTACTGTAATGAACTCATTATTTATTTATATTGGTGTTAAACCTACTGTATTACAACTTCTCTATGGATTATAAACTATTTTACTAGCCATAGATTCATCAAAATAAGCAAACAACACACGAAAAACAGAATCTGTCAAAAACAGAACAGTCTGTAGTAATCTATAGCTAGCGCAAGATCTGGAACCCCAAAAATTCTAAAATAAATTGCTGGACGTGAGGAATTTATCTATTAATCATCTGCAAAAAGAATTAACTAAATAGCTGTAACGCCCTCGATGCGGCTATATCTCCCACGTGTCGAAGCACGACTTAGAGGCATAACCGCATTGAAAGCAATGTCGCAAGTGAGGTAATTTTCACACAACCCATGTAATACATAAGGGACAGAGATACATAGTTGGCTTACAATCGCCACTTCACACAATTACATGAATAAAGCATTACATCAACCAATTACAATCAAGGCCCGACTACGGAGCCAAAATAAAAGAAGAACCCCAAATGCGACAAGGTCCCCCGATCGACCCCAACTGGGCTCCACTACTGATCAACTAGAACGAAACAACACAAAGGACAAGATCTTCATCGAGCTCCTCCTAGAGCTTGGTTGCGACATCTGCACAGTTCAACGGCACCTGCAAGCTGGTTTGGAAGTAATCTGTGAGCCACAGGGACTCAGCAATCTCGCACCCTCGCGATCAAGACTATGTAAGCTTATGGGTAAGGTAAAAGGTATGAGGTGGAGCTGCAGCAAGCGACTAGCATATATGGTGGCTAACATATTCGCAAAAGAGAGCGAGAAGAGAAGGCAAAGCACAGTCGAACAACTATGATCAAGAAGTGATCCTAGAACAACCTACGTCAAGCATAACTCCAACACTGTGTTCACTTCCCGGACTCCGCCGGAAAGAGACCATCACGGTTACACACGCGGTTGATGCATTTTAATTAAGGTCAACTTCAGGTTTTCTACAACCGGACGTTAACAAATTCCCATCTGCCCATAACCGCGGGCACGGCTTTCGAAAGTTCAAATCCCTGCAGGGGTGTCCCAACTTAGCCCATCACAAGCTCTCACGGTCAACGAAGGATATTCCTTCTAGCGGGAAGACCCGATCAGACTCGGAATCCCGGTTACAAGACATTTCGACAATGGTAAAACAAGACCAGCAAAGCCACCCAGATGTGCCGACAAATCCCGATAGGAGCTGCACATATCTCGTTCTCAGGTCGCACCGGATGAGCAAGACGTCGGGTGGGCCAGCCCAGAGTTGCCCCCGGTAGCTTCGGACATCGCTCAGTTTGGACCAACACTCAGAGGAGCACTGGCCCGAGGGTTTAAATAAAGATGACCCTTGAGTCTGCAGAACCCAAGGGAAAGAAATGGCTAGGTGGCGAATGGTAAAACCAATGTTGGGCCATGCTGGAGGAGTTTTATTCAAGGCGAACTGTCAAGGGTTCCCCATTATAACCCAACCGCGTAAGGAACGCAAAATCCGGGAACATAACACCGATATGACGGAAACTAGGGCGGCAAGAGTGGAACAAAACACCAGGCATAAGGCCGAGCCTTCCACCTTTACCAAGTATATAGATGCATTAATTAAATAAGAGGTATTGTGATATCCCAACAAAATATCCATGTTCCAACATGGAACAAGCTCCAATCTTCACCTGCAACTAACAACGCTATAAGAGGGGCTGAGCAAAGCGGTAACATAGCCAAACAACGGTTTGCTAGGACAAGGTGGGTTAGAGTCTTGGTTCAACAATATGGGAGGCATGATAAGCAAGTGGTAGGTATCGCAGCATAGGCATAGCAAAAGAGCGAGCATCTAGCAAGCAAAGATAGAAGTGATTTCGAGGGTATGGTCATCTTGCCTGAAATCCCGCAAGGAAGAAGAACGATTCCATGAATAAGACAAACAGACGTAGACGAATGAATCCTCACAAACGCAACATTATCGGAACCAACCCAAAGAAGCAACACCGGAAAGGAGCAAACAACATAGTAAACAACCAATACATGACCATGGCATGATGCACAACCAGTATGATGCATGTCCGGTTTAAAGAAGCATGGCATGGCAAAGTGCACAAACAATCCTACAAATTAAGTGGAGCTCATTATGCAACGGAGTAGCATATTGAAGAAAACACCACATGACTTATTTAGTTCTCTCTCGGTTAGGTACTCAACAATATTAAATGGTTGTTAACATGGCAAGAGGTGAATCATAAAGGAATTATCTATCTCAACAATTTTAAATGGGGCCGGATATAACAAACAACAAATCCGGTAAATCCCCATATGCCTTAGTAATTTATTGCAACAACAATTTAAACATTTTAATTGTTGTTATCATGATGCGGATGACATGAACAAGTTTATGCAATTTTTATTAAAAGTTGACAAGATAATTATGAAGCATTTGTCACCGTGGTGGAAAGGAAAGGGGTGCAACGGCAACGGTAACAAAAACGGTGCCACGGCAACGTTCCGGTTCCGGTAACTCGATTGAGATACCGATGCAAAGGAGAAGTGTGCGGATGCGTGCAAAAGATGGTGGGGCGCTCCCAGATTCTGGGTGTCCCACGAGTTGGCAGCAAGGAAACGAGTGACAAAGGACACGGTGCAGACACGAGCATCTCAAACATCGCAAGCATTCATTCATGGACGTCGTCTCGAGGTTATACCTTCGAAGCGTGCAAGCAGGACAGTTCAAGTTCGTAGCGGAAGTAGGCGTTCTCGCGACGGTAGAGGAAGTAGTGTTACATGTCTCGGAGAAGGACTTGACGCATTCGATGTTTCCGAGGGGACGGTAGGGGAACTTGGCGTTAGTGCTACACGGGTCTTCGGTGACGGTCGATGTACATGGAAAATGTAGAGGTACTATGCTTCGGTCGTCGTGGTACTTGGCGATAGTAGTGGTACAAGGGTTGTAGCCGGCCTTGGCGGTTCATCGTGTAGTCGTAAACGTTCCGTAGATGTTCATGTCGTCGTAGCCGTTCGGATCTTGGAGCGATGGTAGTCGTTCACTTGACGGTCTTGAAGGATTCAAAGGGGTACTTGGCGGTCTGTCGTGGTACTTGGCGTTGTTCCCTCTTCAATGGTCGTTGGACTTGGCGTCAAAAGCAACGACAATTGGAGGTGCATGATGACAGCGATGCGTCGTGGTCCGGCACGAGTGCAGGAGGCCGGGGCGGATGGCGCGGATGGGCCTCGCTGGGGAGGTCCATGGCAGAGGCGAGCACTGGTGGTGGATCGACCCTCTGCCTGCTTGAAGCAGGAACACGGCGGCGCAGCAGTAGCTAGCGAGGCGTGAGGAAGGTCTAGCGCGGCGCCGGAGATGGGGAACGGGTGCAGGAAGATGGACCCGGCCAGTCTTGAAGGAGATCGAGGCGCGGGAGGCGGCTCGAAGCAAAGGAGGCAGCATCCGGCGACCCACGGCCCTGGCGGCTCGATGTAGGGGCGCGGGGGCGCTCGAGGCAGGGCCGGAACCTGCGGGTGGTGACGTGAGAGGAACCGGGTGGAGGAGACCCGAGGCGGCGGGGTGCTCCAGTGGGGTAGGCAGGACGGCGGCGGCATCCATGGGAGGTGGAGCTCACAGCAGGAGGGAGCAAGATGGGGCTGCAGCGGCGCGAGAACGGGGTTGCCGAGGACGGGGTCCGGTGTTGACCGGAGCAGGGGAAGAAGAGGGAGGAGCGGCGCTGCTATCTCTTCCTCTCTAGTGGCGCATCGAGGCAGGAGGGATTGAGCACGGGGCATGCGCTGGAGGGAGATCGAGAGGGAGGTCGAGGAGAGGGCTGCGAGCGCGTGCGTGGTTGGTGGCGGTGGAAAGGAAACGAGGAGGAGCCGATGGGATCGAGCAGAGGCCTTACCTGTGGCTAGGGTTAGCAAAGAGTGGGCCTTGGAGGCCCAGTGTGGAGGGCGCCGGCTGGGCCTTAGAAGGTCGCGGATGGCTACTGAGAGGCCCAGCTAGGCTCTCTCCCTCTCTCTCATTTTATTTTCTTTATCAGAAAACAAGAGAAGAAAAAGAAAGAAAGAGGGGGGGGGTTAGGTAACGAAGTTGGACTCGCGGATAAATTTCCCGGACTCACAAAAATGAGTTTGACCCAATAAAAATAGAAACGTCAAGATTGAAAGATATAAATTCAAACTCATTTGAATTTAATTCAAATGGGTTTGAACTGGGACTTGGTAAAAGGAAGGTCCAAAAATGTTCGTATTTTTGGAGGAGCCCCGGTAAAAGGGAAAAGAAATATTGGGCAAGGTTTGGAGATCAACTCGAAGCAGAGAAGGCATGGGGTTATATTTGCAAGTGTGTTCCGGTGAATTCCAACAAATGGAATATTTAATATAGCTCCCTACTATCGGGAGGGTATGTTATAAAGAGAAGTCACCAGGTGAATTCCCTCGGTTTAAATGGATCAAAGGTCCATGCCATTTATTTAGTTGAGTTAAGAAAAGAAATGACATGATGGCATGATGACATGATGCAATGCACATGATGCAATGATGAATGCAAAGAACCAAACAAAACACACGACGAAACCCGGAAACCCTGGAAGGCATCTGAAGCTCCGGTCTTGGGGCATCACAATAGCACTCTTCAAATAAAAATGATAGCAGTTCTCGTGAGCGCTAAAGTTTCTGTTTTTTACAGCAAGTTCAACAAGACTTTCCCCAAGTCTTCCCAACGGTTCTACTTGGCACAAACACTAATTAAACACAAATAACACAACCAAAATAGAGGCTAAATAATTTATTTATTACTAAACAGGAGCAAAAAGCAAGGAATAAAAATAAAATTGGGTTGCCTCCCAACAAGCGCTATCGTTTAACGCCCCTAGCTAGGCATAACAAGCAAGGATAGATCTAGGTATTGCCATCTTTGGTAGGCAATTCTTCAATTAGGCATCTACCATCTTTAGGAATTTCTTTCTCTTTATTGATTATCAAACTTTTAGGCACAAGATCGAAAAATTCATTTGTAATAAATGGTTCCTTAATGATAGCAAAAAGATTGGGATGAACACTTATAGATTTAAGATCCGCAGTTTCCTTACTAGATGATTCACCCTTATTTTTAGGAACATACATAAGCTTGGCAATTTTAGTAGGAGGACTTGGAGTATTCTTTACGTAAGAAAAAGCGGTTCCCAAGTTTGTAATGATACCCTCAAGTTTATCATTTCTAGTAGAATCTAAGTTCATTCTCTCATTAACTATGGGTTCTTTTTCCTTAATATTTTTCAAAGTCATTCCTACCTTAGATCCATATTGAGTAATTTGATTGTGGATCTTTTTATCTAGATTTTCAATTGATTCAATAGTAGCAACTTTATTTTCGATAATTTCAAGTCTTTGCATAACATGCTCCAAAGTTAACGTGGTTCCATTAATCAAAAGAGGTGGTGAGCCAAATAAATTTAGCATAGAATTATAAGAATCAAAAGTATGGCTACCCAAGAGGCAAATAGAGAGGGAGGATAGGGAGAGAGAGGGCGAATAAAATGGCAAGGGTGAATTGGGGGGAGAGGAAAACGAGAGGCAAATGGAAAATAATGTAATGCGAGAGATAGGGATTGTAATGGGTACTTGGTATATTGACTTTTTGCATAGACTCCCCGGAAACGGCGCCAGAAATCCTTCTTGCTATGTCTTGAGCTTGTGTTGGTTTTCCCCAAAGAGGAAGGGATGATGCAGCAGAGTAGCATAAGTATTTCCCTCAGTTTTTGAGAACCAAGGTATCAATCCAGTAGGAGCCCATGCTCAAGTCCCTCGTACCTGCACAAAGCGATAGCTACTCGCAACCAACGCGATTAGGGGTTGTCAAGCCCTTCACAGTCACTTATGAGAGTGAGGTCTGATAGATAGAATATTTTTGGTATTTTTGATATAAAGATGCAAAGTAAAAAGTAAAAGCAAAGAAAATAGCAAAACAATATAAAAGTGATGGAGATTGATATGATGAGAATAGACCCAGGGGCCATAGGTTTCACTAGTGGCTTCTCTCAAGAGCATAAGTATTCTACGGTGGGTGAACAAATTATTGTTGAGCAATTGATAGAATTGAGCATAATTATGAGAATATCTAGGCATGATCATGTATATAGGCATCACGTCCGTGCCAAGTAGATCGAAACGATTCTGCATCTACTACTATTACTCCACTCATCTATCGCTATCCAGCATGCATCTAGAGTATTAAGTTAAAAATAGAGTAACGCCTTAAGCAAGATGACATGATGTAGAGAGATAAATTCATGCAATATGAAATAAACCCCATCTTGTTATCCTCGATGGCAACGATACAATACGTGCCTTGCTGCCCCTTATGTCACTGGGTAAGGACACCGCAAGATCAAACCCAAAGCTAAGCACTTCTCCCATGGCAAGAACTACGAATCTAGTTGGCCAAACCAAACGGATAATTTGAAGCGACTTGCAAAGATAACCAATCATGCATAAAGAATTCAGAGAAGATTCAAATATTATTCATAGATAGACTTGATCATAAACCCACAATTCATTGGTCTCAACAAACACACCGCAGAAAGAAGATTACATCGAATAGATCTCCACAAGAGAGGGGGAGAACTTTGTATTGAGATTCAAAGAGAGAGAAGAAGCCATCTACCTACTAACTATGGACCCGAAGGTGTGAGGTAAACTACTCACACTTCATCGGAGAGGCTATGATGATGTAGAAGCCCTCCGTGATGACGGCCCTCTTCCAGCAGAGCTCCGGAACGGGCCCCAAGATGGGATCTCATGGATACGGAAAGTTGCGGCGGTGGAATTAGGTTTTTGGCTCCTTTTCTGATCGTTTGGGGGTACGTGTGTATATATAGGAGGAAGGAGTACGTCGGTGGAGCACCGAGGGGCCCACGAGGCAGGGGGCGCGCCCTAGGGGGGCGCGCCCCCCACCGTCGTGAACACCTCTTTGCTTCCTTGCAGTAGGGTCCAAGTCTCCTGGATCACGTTCGGTGAGAAAATCACGTTCCCAAAGATTTTATTCCATTTGGACTCCGTTTGATATTCCGTTTATCTGAAACACTGAAATAGGCAAAAAAACAACAATTCTGGGTTGGGCCTCCGGTTAATAGGTTAGTCCCAAAAATAATATAGAAGTGGAAAATAAAGCCCAATATAGTCCAAAACAGTAGATAATATAGGATGGAGCAATCAAAAATTATAGATACGTTGGAGACGTATCACGCCCCTGGCTATCAGGCCAGGTTTGGAAGCTTAAACTATTTTGCCGACATCCACAGAGACTTGATCTTCGACGGATTCGAGCCCATGTCAGGTGCGCCGCACAGTCGCGACGAGCATGACTTAGCTCTTCCGTCGGGCGGTGTTCAGGAGATCACACCTATGGCAACTCCGGCCCTCAATCCGGAGCAGATCATGCCATCCGAGGACGGGTGGATGGACCCCGCCACCGAGGCCGCACACCCAGTGGCAATAGAGCCGAATACTGACTTCACCTCCTATGAGACCTATGTTGTCGGACCCTTGGATTCATCCCCGGCTACAGGCTCCGAACCGCCTGCGTCCGTGCCTATCGAATCTGATTGGGCACCGATCATGGAGTTTACCTCGACGGATATCTTTCAGCACTCGCCCCTGGGCGACGTGCTAAATTCATTGAGGTCTCTCTCCATGTCAGGAAACCCTTGGCCGAACTATGTCCAGCTTGAGTGGGAAGCAGACGACGAAGAAATTCATTCCCCACCCACCACCCACTTAATAGCCACTGCGACGACTGAACCAACATGCTTGATTTCGGCTCCGAAGACATCGACGGTATGGACAACGATGCAGGAGAAGAACAGGAACCACCGCCCAAAGGGCGTTGGACAGCCACCTCATCATATGATATATACATGGTGGACACCCCCAAAGAAAGTGATGGCAATAAGGCAACGGAGGATAATCCCCTCGAGAAGCAATCTAAGCACCGGTGTCATCGGCGCCGCTCTAAGCCCCGCCATAGCAAAAGCAGCGATACCGGCACAAGAGACAATAACGCTGCGGACAGTGCCGAAGACGAAGACAATCCCCTCCAGCCAGGCTTCGAGCGGGAGGATGGGCAAGCTAGCCCTAAGGAACAGGCGGCAGACGGAGAATTAGAGGATGACAATTACATGCCCCTCTCCGATGATGAGGTGAGCCTCGATGACGAAGAATTTATCGTGCCTGAGGGTCCCGTCGAGCAGGAGCGCTTCAAGCGTCGGCTTATAGCCACAGCAAAAAGCCTGAAGAAAAAGCAACAACAACTTCAAGTTGATCAAGATTTGCTAGTGGATAGATGGACCGAGGTGCTGGCAGCCGAGGAATACGAACTCGAGCGCCCAACCAAAAGTTACCCAAAGCGCAGGTTGCTACCCCAACTGGAGGAGGAAGCATTAAAGCCTACACTACCAGCGTATGATGCGGCTGACCGGCCACCTCGTGGCCGAGACAAAGCGACGTATCAGCCCGAAGTCCAGCCCGCACCCCATCGCCAGTCAAACAAAAACACCCAGGCCTGGGGCAACACGCAGGACCTGCGAGACGTATTGGAAAACAAAGCAGGACATACAAGATCAATCTATGGATCACAGGGGCGCACCCCAACGCATGACGACGACCGTCACGCCGGATATACTAAAAGCAAATCCGGCCGGACCGAATATAGCAGACAAGACTCGTATGAACTGTGTCGTGATATTGCCTGGCACAGAGGCGTCGCACACCCCCTATGCTTCACTAATGAAGTAATGGATCACGAATTCCCAGGAGGTTTTAAACCCGTGAATATTGAGTCATATGATGGCACAACAGACCCCGCGGTATGGATTGAAGATTTCCTCCTCCACATCCACATGGCCCGCGGTGACGATCTACATGCCATCAAGTACCTCCCATTAAAACTCAAAGGACCTGCTCGGCATTGGCTCAATAGCCTGCCAGCAAACTCCATTGGCAGTTGGGAAAATTTGGAGGACGCATTCCTTGACAACTTCCAGGGCACTTATGTGCGACCACCGGATGCCGATGACTTGAGTCACATAACCCAACGGCCAGGGGAATCAGCCAGGAAATTCTGGAATCGGTTCCTAACTAAAAAGTACCAAATTGTCGACTGTCCGGATGCCGAGGCCTTAGCGGCATTTAAGCATAACATCCGTGACGAGTGGCTCGCCCAACACCTCGGCCAAGAAAAGCCGAAGTCCATGGAGACCCTCACAACACTCATGACCCGCTTTTGTGCGGGCGAGGATAGCTGGCCGGCTCGCAGCAACAACACATCAAGAAACCCTAGCAATTCAGATGCCAAAGATAGCAACGGCAGGCCACGTCGCAACAGACACAAACGTCGTAACAACAGCGACAACACCGAAGACACGACAGTTGATGCCGGATTCAGTGGCTCTAAATCCGTTCAGCGGAAAACGCCGTTCAAAAGAAGCAATCCAGGCCCGTCCAGCTTGGACCGCATACTCGATCGTTCGTGTCAAATTCACGGCACCCCCGATAAACCAGCCAACCACACCAACAGAAAATGATGGGTGTTCAAACAGGCCGGCAAGTTGAATGCCAAAAACAAGGAAAAGGGGCTGCATAGCAACGACGAGGAGGAGCCCCGGCCGCCGAACATAGGAGGATAGAAGAAATTTCCTCCCCAAGTGAAAACGGTAAACATGATATACGCAACCGATATTCCCAAGCGGGAACAGAAGCGTGCACTGAGGGACGTCTATGCGATGGAGCCAGTCGCCCCAAAGTTCAACCCATGGTATTCTTGTCCGATCACCTTCGATCGCAGGGACCACCCCACCAGTACCCGTCATGGCGGTTCTACCGCATTGGTCCTTGACCCCATCATCGACGGATTTCACCTCACTCGAGTCCTTATGGATGGTGGCAGCAGCCTGAACTTGCTTTATCAGGATGCGGTGCGCAAAATGGGCATAGACCCCTCAAGGATCAAACCCACCAAAACCACCTTTAAAGGTGTCATCCCAGGTGTAGAGGCCTATTGCACGGGCTCAATAACACTGGAATAGTCTTCGGATCTCCGGAAAACTTCTGAAGCGAGGAGTTAATCTTCGATATCGTCCCCTTCCGCAGTGGCTATCATGCACTGCTCAGATGAACCGCATTTGCTAGATTCAATGTGGTACCGCATTATGCATACCTCAAGCTCAAAATGCCAGGACCTCGCGGGGTTATAACAGTTAATGGAAACACAGAACGCTCGCTCCGCACGGAGGAGCACACTGCGGCCCTCGCAGCAGAAGCGCAAAGCAGCCTTATGAGGCAAACCGCCAATTCGGCGAAAAAGACCCCGGAGACCTTCAAGCGAGTCCAGAGTACCCTGCAAGAGGATCGACAGGCACGTTTAGAGCTCGCCTAGCAATTCGGCCTCCGTCCTAGTCCCAGTCAAGCGGCGAAATTTGCGCCGCACATACATAATTACGCACTCAAGATACCATGGCCATAGGCGGAGGCACGGCCATGGCACGGCCCACAATGCGGCTCAACCGCTTCAGGACCCGTATACCCATAACATTTTCTTCCTTTCAGGCCCCTATTCTCTAAAGGCCCTCTCTGATCATCTGATTATCCGACCCGTCACGGGAAGGAAACACCATGGAAGCAAGAAGCTTTGACGTACAAGGGAATCCTCAGGTGGTCTCTCATAACGATCGATATACCTGTTTTGCATACCCACACGCAGCTTGACCTTGGATAGGACATGTCAAATAGTCCTATTTTTTACTTATTGCACTACATGTATGCATATGCTTTGACGTATCATTTAAATAACAATGCACATCATCAGCTCATTATTGCATTCCTTTATCTTTTTTTTCCCTGTCTGCTTACTTACGACAAGTCGCACCCGTACATTCTGATACGACCAGTGCACCAGGGGCTTCAGTGTACCCCATAACACGGCATGAAAAGTCTGAACATTTTCGACAGTGCGGCACCCCGAACTTATAGCATTATATGCATCAGCTCCGAATCATGTCTTGTGTCAATAGTTGGGTTTGCCCGGCTCCCATGTTTTGGTACCTTACGTTCCACTATATCGGCTAAGGTAGCACTGGGAGAACTACTGCGATTGTGTCCCGGTTCTTCCGGATGAGCACCTCAGTAGAGAAAGCCGAAAACTGACTGTCGTGATGCGGCGAGAGTTGGTCGCTGTTCGAGAGGTCTCAAATCCTTAAAGATTTTTTCCGCTTTGGGCGAGGAGTCGGCCTTGTCCGATTTAGGCGTACATAGCGCCCCAATTTCGGCCTTCCGAATACTAGGGGCTTCGCCAAAATTTAAAATTGTAGACTTCTATGGCTAAGTGAGAGTGATAAAGCTTTATAGTCCGATTGCCTGGTTTGTTGTGCTGAACACCTCCTTTGAAGGACCCAAAACTGGGATAAAGAGTGATCAGGTTTATCCCGAACACCTCAGTACTAGTTACATGGGGGTAGAAGTCGACGACTAGACAACTCTCAAATTTTATAAACGGCCGCACAGAAGGTAATATTTTAAATCAACAAGCGTTACATAGCGCACATGAACTCGTTTCACATTACAGGATCACATGAGTACATTCATTCAAATATTACATCCTTAGCACATTCCTCCGCCACAAGGCGAGCACCCTTCAGGACACTGTCATAATACTTTTCGGGGTGGCGATGCTCCTTGCCCACCGGCGGCCCCTCCTTCACTAGCTTTTTGGCGTCCATCTTCGCCCAGTGCACTTTCGCCCGGGCAAAAGCCCAGCGCGCACCCTCAATGCAGACGGACCGCTTTATGACTTCAAACCGTGGGCAGGCATTCACAACCGGCCTTACCAGGCCGAAATAGCTACCAGGCACGGCTCGCCAGGCCACATCCGGACTATGAGGCCCATCATGGCCAGTTCGGCCCTTGTGAATCTCGACCAGTTGCTTCAAATGGTCGCTCAAGGGCATCAGATATTCGGTCCCAGTATATGAGACCAGAACAACCTCTTCGTTGAGATCCCTTCCTCGGCCCGGTAGAACTCCGCGGCATCCAACACACTACTGGGTAGATCTGCAAACGCTCCTGGAGAGCTCCAAATTCGGGTAAGTAAAAGGAAAGTTTCCTTCACATGCTTGCTTTGCATAATGAATGCCTTACCCGCCGCTATCTTCCTGACCGCCTCAATTTCCTGGAGGGCCTTTTGGGCTTCGGCCTTGGCATTTTTTGCGTTCTTGAGGGCCTTCACAAGCTCGGACCCTTGCGTCCTAGAGTCACACTCCAAGGACTCGTGCTTCTTGAAAAACTCCTGGAGCTCTTGCTGAACCTCGCCGACTCAGGCCTCTTGCTTCTAGTGATCGGCGCGCTCCTTGGCCACTTTGCCTTCGGCCTCGGACATCGCCTTCTTCAGGGTCGCCACTTCGGTCGTGGCTCCTTGCAAAATTCATGACGATCCTATGATCTAACAACCAGTTTCCTTTTTCTTTATCAATAAACATATGAGGTGTGACTTACCTTTGTTCTCTTTGAGCTGCCTCTTGGTAAGGCTGATGTGAACTGGGACCCGATCTTTCGATGAGAGAGGATAACTACGATTTTGGGCGGGACTTGACCCTCATGATCCGGCTACCAACCATACAGGAAGAACCGTACACGACTGATATCCACGGCAATCGCTGAACCAACTCCACGGCATTATCGACCGAGCCAACGGCGCGATCGACCTATCCACGAAGGATTTTTCCTGCAAGCAAATCGAAGAACATGCAAGAAAATAATAGCCAAGCAATCTCAAAATTGCGAATATGCTAGATGGGATTAATCTCACAAGATGGGGTTCCGATAGAATGTCTTGACGGTCGCACTAGCCGCTACGAGTGAAGACAAATAAAAATAGCAATAGCTAAACTTCTCTAAACAAAACCTGAGTCTAAACCCTAACCTAGATTAACTATTTATTAAAGGTGGACGTACGGCGAGTCTGTCCGTCGTTCCATAGGATGTTGGGTCGTACGATGACCTGACGCTATACGGCGGCTGCGGTTGCTTCAGTTGGCCCATCCTGCTGCAAGTCTTTGGCCTCATCACGTTACTTCTCTTGTTAATTTAGACAAAACAAAATTGTCTGACTCTTGTGACGTTGGCCCTTTGCTCCTCATGCATGATGGATGGAGTGGATGGTTCGGTGGTGGAGTCCATGCATGCAAGGACAGTAAAGTGCATGCATGCAAAGAGTGCTGCTCTTCTTTAATTGTTTTTCTGATTCCTTTATTCCTTAATATAAATAAATCAAAATATAAGTGTACTATCTTATTCTCGTCAGTTAAATCATATGTACAAAGAAACGATTGTACCTGGCCATTTATTTGTCTCGCACGCGTAGATGTATATATGATATCTATGTCCACATCATCCCCTCTTCCTTGAAAACAAAGTCATCCTCGACTTTTATCTACCTGAAACTTATCATACGATAGGGCAAAAATAGGTGCAACAGGTATATACGCTGCCACGGGCAAAGCCATTTTATCCCACAAAGAGTTTGTATATAAATTATGGGGACGCAAATGAACTATTTGAGCATGTGATATGTATAGATCAGATGCTGAGACACTCAACGGAAATTTTTCAGAATTGAAAGCAAGCATACTATGCATTGTACGATCTGTTGATTTAGCTTTCTCATCATTTATTATTTCAGTAGGTGTCATAGGAAGCAAGTTAATAGTTTTTCCTTGAAACACGAGAGTATATGAATTTGTTCTACCATGATGGGTAACACTATTATCATATTGCCATGGTCGACCTAACAATAAAAAACAAGCTTGCATAGGTACAACATCACAGTCAACATAATCATGATATGAACCAAGTGTAAAATGTACTCTCACACGACGCGTTACCTTTAACTTACCACAATCGTTGAACCATTGGATGTAATATGGATGAGGGTGTCTTGTAGTGGTGAGGCAAAGCTTCTCTACCATCTCAATACTCGCCAAATTGGTGCAGCTTCCACCATCAATGATCACATGAATAGAATGCCCTTTGACAACAAACTTAGTTTGAAAAAGATTATGACGTTGAGGCATCTCAGTATGCCCCACCTGGGCACTAAGTACTCGCATGGTTACAAGGCTTGGGTATTGATCTGCCATCTCAGCATTAATATGTATCTCCTCTGTGTCATGCTCCTTGGTGTCACCTGCATTATTAGTGGCAAGCATAGCACGTGTATCTTCATCCAAATCACTAGCAGAGGAGTACTCACCATCTTCCCGCATAATGAATGTTCGTTTATTTGGACAGTCCTTCATCAAGTGCCCGCCACCTTTGCATATATGACACTTCATGTCTCTTGTGCGTCCAGACGAGGTGGTGGGTGCTAGAGATATTGCTTTCGAAGCCGCAGAGGATTGTGGAGCTGATTTTGAACTTGTTGGGAATGCACCATTGTTCGAGTTATGTGGTGTTGCCTCGGTAGTGGGTGGGATAGTTGGAGAGTGTCCATGATGAGTGACGACCTGCAGAAAAGTTACCTCGTCCCTTGTTGTGTCGTCCCTGTACTTCCCTTTCAGCTTTACAAGCAAAATGAAACAAACGAGTAATAGAATTGTACTCCTTATAGTCCAATATATCCTGAATATCACGATTCAAACCACCTAAAAATCTAGCCATCATAGCATCGTCGGTTTCAACTAATCCACATCGCACTTAGCCAGTTTGCAATTCTTGATAATAATCCTCTATAGAGCTGCTACCTTGTTTTAAACGTTGCAATTCATTTAGTTTATCACGAGCATAATATGAAGGAACATAACGATGTCGCATAGCTCGTTTTAAAGCATCCCAAGTAGTAGGTATATTATTTGCATTAATACGACAATATTCACTCCACCACATGGAAGCAAAGTTTGTAAATTCACTAGTGGCTGCCCTAACTCTTTGGTTCTCAGGAATATCATGACATGCAAATTTTTGTTCAACAGAAAGTTCCCAGTCAAGATAAACATCTGGATTATATTTACCATTGAAAGCAGGCATAGTAAATTTGATTTTGGCACTAGAGTGTTCATAATCTCTAACATCATACCTGGGTTGACCTCGTGCCATACCATGACGGTTGAAACGTAGTTGTCGATGAGCACGGTCATTGTGGTGGTTGACCATTTGGTCGTCTTCGGTGTCACCAGAATAATCCTCGTAGTTGTCCCCATGTTGCTCGACGCGGGGAGGAATTTGTTGGTGCTGGTTTATGGTGGCGGCATCAGTGGCAGTAGCTGGGTGTTGTGGATGACCCATGGGCACACGCCGAGCTCGCGAAATAGCGCCGCCACCCGTGGAGTTGTGAGGATCAGCATTGTTGTTGATGGGGGGTGCAGTCTGCAACTCGTCAAGACATGACAAGATGTCCTTTAGATGTGTGTTTACAACACCATGTGCATCCTCTATGGCCTTGAGCCTTTCTTCGGTCGCAATCTGAGCACCCTTTGGGCAAGACGCTCGCTAGTGACTTTCACATCCGCGGTGAGACCCTCAAGTGTGGGCTGATCCTGTGCCATTGTTAGCGAAAGAGAAAAAAACAATGTATAATCCCTATCAACTAACAGGATGTGGTGGACAAAATTCGCTCACACTCAAACTTAGTATCAAATTCTTACTTGTTCTTACCAATGCAACAGGTGGTGATCGACGCATTGGTGTTGGCTTCAAACGACCGATGAAGATTGGATGGAGCGATAACCAGGAATCAGTAGTGTCGGGACCTGTACTTATTGGTAGGAAAAAGTGTAGCTTGGCAAAGGTTTCTCAACTCACAATATCAGTGGCTCAATTTAGCAAAAAGCAATGCAAGTTGAATAATTGCTCAAACTTCTAACTAGTGCTGGCAGTCGACTAGCAAGAGATAAAACAATCTAAGCCTAGATACTGAATCAAATGAGTGGAAGCTGATGAAAATATGAATGCTCTAAATAGCTAGATATAAGTGAGGTATAAATGGCAGTATATGGAAACCTAAAGCAGAAAAAAAATGTCCAGCGGATATCACGTAGATGAACAAAGTAAATGTTCTGGACAGTAAGAGATATTCCAAAAGATGCTAACTGGCCTTCTCTGTTTTTTTACTTTTCCTTCTCTGTTTTTTTCCCACTGTTTTTTTCTTTTTTTTCACTATCTTTTTTTTCTTACTTTTCTCTTTCTTTTTCCTTTGACCAAGCTGGTTACCAACGTGTATACACACGTATGAAGAGAACGGGAGAAAAGAAAACGTACAAACTTAAGTGCTACCAAAAGCTACAAGATCGTGTACTACTTGAGATCAGATATTGATGGAACGATGTGGCCAGATAACTCCAAACAGTGATCGAGTAGCAGCGCACTATGACAGACACAATGGTGTGGTCTAGCAGACACAGGTGGGCTGGTGTCTGATGTCAAGCGTAGATGCAAGACGACGTACGCGGCAGACAGGTGCAAGACGCGTACGGCCAGCAAAGAAAGAAAAACTTGTACGTGAGGCAAACGGCGGACGAGAAGGATGCGAACTCAGACTGCACGTAAGAATCGGCAAAACAGTAATAATTCGGTGCAATCTTGTTGTGTTTTTCTGCTGAGTGGAAGGGATTTCTTTAGGGTGGACAAAAACCAGATCGATCTAGGAGTAGTAGATAATTTTTTCTCGGACTAATCTAGACCAGCACTAGTATTAGATGAATGCAACCAAAAATTCAACTACACAAATACTAGATGCAAAAATTGCTAAAGGCTAAAAAGATAGGTGCAGCGGATGAACTAATCTAATTTATTTGGCTTTTTGTGGGTTGTAGGACTAAAATCAATCTAATCTAATAAAACTGTAAATCTCTCACCGATGAACCTGAAAACTGATACCACTTGATGTGAACTGGGACCCGATCTTTCGATGAGAGAGGATAACTACGATTTTGGGCGGGACTTGACCCTCACGATCCGGCTACCAACCGTACAGAAAGAACCGTACACGACTGATACCCATGGCAATCGCTGAACCAACTACACGACGTTATCGACCGAGCCAATGGCGCGATCGACCTATCCACGAAGGAGTTTTCCTGCAAGAAAATCGAAGAACATGCAAGAAAATAATAGCCAAGCAATCTCAAAATTGCGAATATGCTAGATGAGATTAATCTCACAAGATGGGGTTCCGATAGAATGTCTTGACGGTCGCACTAGCCGCTATGAGCAAAGACAAATAAAAGTAGCAATAGCTAAACTTCTCTAAACAAAACCCGAGTCTAAACCCTAACCTAGATTAACTATTTATTAAAGGTGGACGTACGGCGAGTCTGTCCGTCGTTCCATAGGATGTTGGGCCGTACGATGACCTGACGCTGTACGGCGGCTGCGGTTGCTTCGGTTGGCCCATCCTGCTGCAAGTCTTTGGCCTCATCATGTTACTTCTCTTGTTAATTTAGACAAAACAAAATTGTCTGACTCTTGTGACATTGGCCCTTTGCTCCTCATGCATGATGGATGGAATGGATGGTTCGGTGGTGGAGTCCATGCATGCAAGAACAGTAAAGTGCATGCATGCAAAGAGTGTTGCTCTTCTTTAATTGTTTTTCTGATTCCTTTATTCCTGAATATAAATAAATCAAAATATAAGTGTACTATCTTATTCTCGTCAGTTAAATCATATGTACAAAGAAACGATTGTACCTGGCCATTTATTTGTCTCGCACGCTTAGATGTATATATGATATCTATGTCCACATCAAAGGCCGAGCTCTTCCTTGGACCGCTCAAGGTCCCGCTTCAGTGCGGAGACCTCCGCCGTGTGAGTGGCAGCGGCTAGCAGTGAAGCCTGCTTATTCACATAGACATATTCTGATTAGACTCCTGTGATTTTTTATTTGATCCTTTGTTCGGCCTTTCTTCCGAACACCAAACAGAGCATCAGGGGCTACTGTCTATGCTGTAAGATTTTCTCATAATTTGATTACTTACCTCGAAGCCTATTAGGAGGCTGGCACAGGCTTCAGCCAGTCCGCTTTTGGCGGACTGAACCTTCTTGGCCACCGCACTCATGATAGTGCGGTGCTCTTCGTCAATGGAAGTGCCGCAAAGCGCTTCCAGCAAATTGTCCGATGCCCATGGATGGACAAAGGCCATCGGCACAGACGGCTTGTCCCCCTTAGACTTGCTGCCCCCGGCGTTAGAGCCCAAGGGAGTCTTGCCCCTCGTGCGCCCAGCGTCCGGAATGTCGCCTTGGGGCGCTTCCGGAACTGTCTCCCGTTGGTTCAGTACCCTTTGAGACAACACCTCGACGTCGTCCATAGGGCGGGGGGAGGAGGCGGTCGGGAGTGAATCGATGTTCATCTCCGACGGGCCCAAAGACTCATTCGAAGAGGATACGTCGATACGGGCTTTGGATGGGCTGCATGATCATGTTTGGCATGATAAGAAGTAATAAAATAAAACATACCAAGAACTATTATGGTATCCGGATACTTACGACTTTGCCAGGGGCTCGTCCCTGGGTAACCACTCCTCGTCGCTAAAAGCGGCCGCCGTGGAGCAGTCCGGAAGGAGAGTCCTTCCCTTCTTGGACCCTTCGGCTTCCCCTGATGGACGGCCTTCCTTTTCTTGTCTCCCCTGGCTGGGGGGGGGGAGAACTTTCCTCTTCCTCCTCCTCGTTTTCATGGGAGGAGGGCGCCTCGGTGTTATCGGACGATGAGTCCGATACGACCTTGCGCCGGAGACCTTTCCTGGTCCCCGTGGCCTTCTTCTTTGGTGCCTCATAGGGCGCCGGAACCAGCATCTCCGTTAAGAGAGCCCTTGCTGGATCCTCGGGCAGTGGGGCTGGACAATCGATCCGCTCCGCTGTCGCGACCCATTCCTATTAAATGGTGTGGAGGCTTAGATCCCCCACATGATTATACTAGGGAAAGAAACATCTTATGAGATATAAGGAGCTTACCAGATTGGCAGGGCGCTTTGCTCTAAGTCCGCGATCCTCGGTAAGGGGAGGAGGTACCTCGGCGGACTTGAACAACACCCTCCAGATGTCCTGGTGTGTCGTGTCGAAGAGCTCTCGCAGCGTCTGGTGCTTAGTCGGGTCGAACTCCCACATATTGAATGCCCGTCTTTGACACGGGAGGATCCGGCAGAAGAGCATGACCTGGACCACGTTGACAAGCTTGATTTTCTTGCTTATCATGTTTTTAACACAGTTCTGGAGTCCAGTCAGCTCCACCGACGAACCCCAGGATAGGCCCTTCTCTTTCTAGGAGGTGAGCTGCATGGGGATGCCGGATTGAAATTCGGGGGCCGCCACCCAATTGGTTCACGCGGCTCGGTGATGTAGATCCACCCTGATTGCCATCCCTTCACTGTCTCCACATAGGAGCCTTCGAGCTAGGTGACGTTGGGCATTTTCCCACCATAGCGCCTCCGCACTCCGCTTGCTGGCCGACCACCACCTTCGGTTTAACATTGAAGGCCTTCAACCATAGACCGAAGTGGGGCTTGATGCGGACGAAGGCCTCGCACACGATGATAAACGCTGAGATGTTGAGGATGAAATTGGGGGCCAGATCATGGAAGTCCATCCCGTAGTAGAACATGAGCCCGTGAACAAATGGGTGGAGGGGAAATCCCAGCCCGCGGACGAAATGGGTAAGGAATACAACCCTTTCGTGGGGTTCGGGGGTAGGGACGATCTGCCCCGCGTCTGGGAGCCGGTGCGCGATATCTGCGGCCAGGTATCCGGCTTCCCGGAGCTTCATAATGTTCTCCTCCATAACAGAGGAGACCATCCACTTGCCTCCTGCTCCGGACATGTTTGGAGTGGTTTTGCGGAGAAAATGCGAACTTGGGCGCTGGAGCTCGAGTGCGCGAGAATGGATGGGCAGGGAGGAAGAAGGCGTGGGTGAAAAGGAGGACTCCTTGTCCCTTTATAAGGGCGGAAGAAACTATGCGCCTCTCCACCTGCCTGGTAAACTCGCTTATTCCCCAACCGCCGTGATTGATGGCCTGGTTGGGTTACCCACACCCGTATTGATGAGAATCCCGTGATAAGGGGACACAATCTCTGCTTTGACAAGACGTGCCAAGAAAACCGCCTCGCAATATATGCAGTAGTTGGTTGGGAAAAACGGTTCGTAATGACCGGGCCACGGCAGGACGTCACGTTATGAAAAGTTGTCAGCGGATTAGATTTGTGGAATAATATACTCTCTACAATGGTGTGTGGAATTTGTTTTGCAGAGCCGGACATGATCCTTGTGTTCAAAATCTTCTATGGAGTATTTGGAGAAGGAACTCGCCCTGCAATGCCGAAGACAATCTCCGTGCCGGACTCATCATCATTGAAGCCTGGTTCAGGGGCTACTGAGGGAGTCCTGGATTAGGGGATCCTCGGACAGTCGGACTATATACTTTGGCCGGACTATTGGACTATGAAGATACAAGATTGAAGACTTCGTCCGGTGTCCGGGTGGGACTCTCCTTTGCGTGGAAGGCAAGCTTGGCAATTCGGATATGTAGATCTCCTCCCTTGTAACCGAATCTGTGTAACCCTAACCCCCTCCGGTGTCTATATAAACTGGAGGGTTTAGTCCGTAGGATGAGGACAATGATAATCATAGGCTAGCTTCTAGGGTTTAGCCTCTATGATCTTGTGGTAGACCAACTCTTGTAATACTCATATCATCAAGATCAATCAAGCAGGAAGTAGGGTATTACCTCCATCGAGAGGGCCTGAACCCGGGTAAACATTGTGTCCCCCGCCTCCAGTTACCATCCGCCTTAGACGCACAGTTCGGGACCTCCTACCCGAGATCCGCCGGTTTTGACACCGACAGCGACCTCTAACCACGTTAGAGGGAGCTCTATGCTACCTCTTGAGCACTGCGTTGGTTTTCCCTTGAAGAGGAAAGGGTGATGCAGCAAAGTAGCATAAGTATTTCCCTCAGCTTTTGAGAAGAGGTATCAATCTAGTAGGAGACTACACGCAAGTCCCTCGTACCTGCACAAACAAATAAGAACCTCGCAGCCAACACGATAAAGGGGTTGTCATAATAGATTCATAAGGTAATTTAATTTTCTTTCTAGGAAAGTGTTCCATGCCTTTCCTTAATAGAAATCGGAATCTAATATTCCCTTCTTTCATATCAATAATTGCACCAATCGTTCTAAGGAAAGGTCTACCAAGAATAATGGGACATGTAGGATTGCAATCTATATCAAGAACAACGAAATCTACGGGCACATAATTCCTATTTGCAACAATAAGAACATCATTAATTATCCCCATAGGTTTCTTAATAGTGGAGTCCGTGAGGTGCAAATTTAAAGAACAATCGTCAAATTCACCTAAACCTAACACATCACACAAGGTTTTTGGAATCATGGAAACGCTAGCACCCAAATCACATAGAGCATAGCATTCATGATCTTTAATTTTAATTTTAATAGTAGGCTCCCATTCATCATGAAGTTTTCTAGGGATAGAAACTTCTAATTCAAGCTTTTCTTCATAAGATTGCATTAAAGCATCAATGATGTTAGGAAATATGCAACTTGTATTTCCAGGAGGCCATAGGCCAATATATATACATGTACAAGTGTGGAATATATGAAGGGAACCCCTTATACAATAGGGTAAATACGAAAGGTTACATGGCTATATATATACTCTAACACCCCCCTCAAACTCATGGTGGATTAACAACACTGAGTTTGGAGAGATAGAGGCCATGTTGCGCTCTAGTCTGGGCCTTCGTCAGAAAATCCGCCAACTGTAACTCGGAATGCACATACTGAAGAGAAATAACCTAATCCTACACACCAGCACGCACATAGAAAGCATCAACACCAATATGCTTGGTGAGCTCATGCTTCACAGGATCGCGTGCAATGCTAATAGCACATGTACTGTTAGACAAGAGCAGAGTAGGTGTAGTAATAGAAACACCAAAATCCTGAAGTAACCACCGTAACCAAGTCACCTCTACCGTCAAAAGAGCCATAGCTCGTAACTCAGCCTCTGCACTCGAACGGGAAACTGCAGTATGTTTCTTTGTCTTCCAGGCAATGAGAGAACCACCAAGAAAAACACAGTAAGCAGAAAGTGAACGGCGATCTGAGGGGTCACTAGCCCATGTAGCATCCGAATAGGCCTGAAGCTATAGAGAACTGGAGCGAGGAAAGAATAGACGGCGAGAGATCGTGCCCCGAAGATATCGGAGAACACGAAGGAGGTGACTATAGTGAACCGAAGTGGGAGAGGAGACAAACTGACTCAGAATATGAACCGTATAAGAGATATCCGGACGAGTGACAGCTAGATAGACAAGACTCCCAGCAAGATGACGATAACATGTCGGGTCAGGCAAGGGGTCACCATCAGTATCATGGAGGTGAACATTGAGCTCCATGGGAGTCTCAACAATGCGCTCATCGGTAAGAGTAGCACAAGCAAGAAGATCCTGTATATACTTTTCCTGGGATATAAAAAAGCCATCAGAGATAGAAGAGACTTCAATCCCAGGAAAGTAGCGAAGAGGTCCAAGATCGGACATAAGAAACTGCTCACTAAGACGGGCCTTTACAAAGGCAATATACTCGGGATCATCACCAGTGATGACCATGTCATCAACATAGAGAAGAAGAAGAGTTCGACCACGAGAAGAAAGGTGGACAAACAATGATGGATCATGAGCACTCGCTGAAAAACCAGCGGCAGTTACCACAGAGGCAAAACGCTCAAACCAGGCGCGAGGGGCTTGCTTAAGGCCATAGAGAGAGCGACGAAGGCGACATACCATGCCATCAGCGACAAAGACTCACTCCTCACGCAGCTCACCGTTAAGAAAGGCATTCTTAACATCAAGCTGAGATACAGACCAGTGGCGTGCAGAGGCCACAGCAAGAAGTGTACGAATAGTGTTCATATGGGCCACAGGAGCAAAAGTCTCATCGTAATCACGACCATGCTCCTGCTGAAAACCACGAGCCACAAGACGAGCTTTGTAACGCTCAAGAGAACCATCGGAGTGAGTCTTAACCTTATAGACCCACTTACAAGTGATGGGATGGACACCTGGAGGAAGAGAAACAAGATCCCATGTACCAGTGCATTCAAGAGCAGCAATCTCCTCTGCCATCGCGAACTGCCATTCAGGATGAACAACAGCCTCACGATAAGAAGTCGGCTCAAGAACAGCAGCACCAGCGGTTGAAAAACCAAGGCGATCAACAGGCGGAAGCGGACGAGGACGCAAGCCATAGGTAGGCTGAGACGAGGAGGACGACACATCAGTAGACGCATCCACATTACATGAACGACGAGTGTAATGCTGAGGAAAAGATGGAAGAGTACGAGGAGAAGTAGCCAAGGTAGAATCAGGAGGTGGAGACGAAGAAATCACCGGGGATGAAGGTGCAGAATCCGGTGACATGCGAGGTGAGGAAACCGTGGGAGATGGTGGCGGCAAATCGACAAGACGTGGAGAAGTAGAGTGAGCAGGACATAAAGACAAGGGCTCAACTGGGGTGATAGGTGTGTCGGGAAAAGTGAGGAAAGAGATATCCTCCACTGAAAAGGTCGAGGAAGATGGACGTGGGTAGAAGGGACGAGACTCATCAAAAGTCACATCCTGAGAAATACGCATCTGACGACCGATAGGATCCCAACAACGATAGCCCTTATGCTCACCACTATAGCCTAAGAAAACACACTCAACAGACTGAGCGATCAGTTTGGTGCGTTCGTGAGGGGCAAGAAGAACATAGCAAACACAACCAAACAAGCGAAGCTTTGAATAATCAGGAGAACAATCAAAGAGACGCTCAAAAGGAACATCACCCTAGAGAGCAGCAGACGGCTGAAGGTTGATGAGATAGGGGGAGGTGAAGATAGCCTCGGCCCAAAAATGAGGTGGAAGAGAAGCGGCGATCATCAACGCACGAGCCGTCTCAAGAAGGTGGCGATGCTTTCGCTCAGCCACACCATTTTGAGCATTTGCACCAGGACAAGAGAACTGAGGAAGAGTGCCCTGCTCAGCAAGAACGCCACGCAACATCTTGGAAATATACTCGCCAGCGGAGTCAGCACGGAACACATGAATAGGCGAAGAGAACTAAGTGTGAACCATGGCAGCAAAACGCTTATAGATGAAAAGAACCTCACTGCGAGAAGTCATAAAATAAAGCCAAGTGTAAGGAGAGAAATCATCTATAAAAATAATATAGTATCGATGGCCCCCTTTCGAAGCGAAGGGAGCCGGACCCCATACATCAGAATGGACTAAATCAAAAGGACGTTGAGACACCGACTCACTAGTAGGATAAGGTAACTGAATCTATTTTCCTAGTCTACAACCCTGACACTCTAAAGAGACATCTCCTGAGATAGACCCCAGAAGACCTCGACGAACTAATGACGACAAGCGAGACCCACAAAGATGACCAAGTCGATGATGCCGCTGCTGGAAGGAGCCGGTAGCTGAAGCGACAGGAGCGGATGGACTGGCAATAGTGGTGGCAGCGGAAGGAACATGAAGCCAATCTAGCTCCCAAAGACCCTGAGAATCACGGCGGCGAGGGCCAGCCCCAACCAAAGTGTGCATTCGACGATCCTGAACAGAACAAGAGTCAACATCAAGGATGGCGCGACAACCAGAATCAGTAAGTTGACCAGCCGAAAAAAATTCATGGTGAGTCGAGGAACATGAGCAACATCAGGAACAGAGTAAGAGGGCGTGGTAAGATTGCCTCGACTAGCAACAGAAAGAGGAGTACCATCAGTAGTGAGTACATGAACAGGAAAATCAAGTGATTTAAGAGAGGACAAATTTGACGAATGAGAAGACATATGAAAAGAAGCTCCGGAGTCCAGAACCCACGAGGATGTACCTGACTGTGTAGAGGGTGGTTGCTCAGTGCGGGAAGCATCAGTCACAGAAGCAGCAGTACCCGTCGAAGGAGAACCTAACGCGGCAAGCAGATGCTTAAGTCGCAAAATATCCTACTTAGTCAAGGCGGTGGTGGAAGATGTCGAAGTAGAAGAAGAAGTCCCTGAAGCTGATGATCGCGCCTTACGCAGGTGTTTCTTCTTCTAGAAGCACTGATACTCAACATGACCATCCATATTGCAGTAGCCACAGTGAGGACGAGACCGACCCTGGCCGCCCGTAGGAGTAGGCAAGAGCGAAGGAGCACTGGAGCTGGATGGAGTCAGTGCAGCAAGTGACATAACAGGAACTCGAGCAGCAAGCACAGAGGTAACCTCAAGTAGACCTGCACCACGTAGGCGAGTCTCCTCAGCATGAATCTCGGAAAGCGCCTCCATGAGGGAGATACGACCGCGAGCAAACAACTGAGCACGCCGGGGCTCAAACTCCTTACGGAGCCGAGATAAGAACTCGTAGACACGATGAAACTCCAAATTAGCTCGCACAGCCTGGCAACACTGACAAGTACGGCAACCAGCAATGCGGAGAGAATCAAGCTGATGCCAGATAGTAGAGCTCTGAGCATAGAAATCGTCAACACTGGAGTCACCTTGCTGAAGAGCATGTTCCTGCCGGACCACAGACAGATATAAGGCATCACCAGAGGGTTGATAGCGTTGACAGAGACGGGTCCACATGTCAAATACGGTAGGGAGCCCCAAGAACTCAGAGGCAAACTGAGGCAGAACACTAGCAGTGAGAAAGTTGCGGCATGGGCATCCTCATCAAGCCACTGAGTGTAAGCAGAAAGAGCCTCATGATAAGTCTGAAGAGCCTCCTCATAAGTCGAAACCTGGGCATCATAAGCATGGACGGCAGCATCATCTGCAAGCTTAGCTGCATCCTTAGCAGCTTGATCAGCATCAGCAGCAAGAACCAGTGGCGTCGGCGGAGTAGGAGCCATAGGTGAAACCGGACACGACGGACAACAGACCTCGCCAGAAAGAACGCCCCAAAGACGAATGCCACGCATATGAATGTGCATGAAGCCAGCAAACTCGATATAGTTAGTGCCATCAAAGATCACCGGGCAGCGAGGAACTGCGACATAGCCTGACGGTGTAGACATTTTTTTTTGCAATCACCGGGCAAACAGCAGGATCCTGACGAGCATCCGCAGTCAGCACTCGCGGCGGCATCAGAAGGATTGGACGAGAACAGCAGCAGGGACCAAATCCCGTGAGGGTGGCAATCACCGCCTGCTGCTATGCTGACTTCGTGAGAACGGGAGAACAACCGCAGATGGATCGAGCCAGCAGCAGGAATTCGGTGGTTGGGTTGGTGGCGGGGCGATCTGCTGCCTCAAACGAAGACTGTGCGGGGGCGGGGGGATCGATCGGGAGAGGCCCGTTCTGCGGGGCGAGAGCGATCGATCGGGAGAGGCCGACTGCGGGGCGATGACGACCAGATAGGGAGAGGCCCAAAGCCCAACTGTGGGACGGGGCGGAGCGAACGGAAGACGGTGGCTCGACTCAATCTGATCGATCGGGAGGGGCAAGCGGTCGGCGGCTGGATCGAAAGTAATCCAGAGAACCGGAGAGGATACCGGCAGCAGGAGCGGATCACTGGCATGAGTTGCGGCGTGCAAAAAATTGACCTAGCTCTAATACCATGTTAGGAAATATGCAACTTGTATTTCCAGGAGGCCATAGGCCAATATATATACATGTACATGTGTGGAATATATGCAGGAAACCCCTTATACAATAGGGTAAATACGAAAGGTTACATGGCTATATATATATACTCTAACAAATGATATGTTTGGTAAAAGCTTTATTTTGATTATAAGCATGCATAGAATTTAGCATGGATTGCAACAAGGAAATACAATCTATCAAAGAGCAATTATCATAATTAAATTTTTTGAAATCCAAGATAGTGGGTTCATTGCTATGTAAAGTCTTGACCTCTCCAATCCCACTTTTATTATTTTTTGCATCAAGATCTAAAAACTCTGAATCATTGGGACGCCTTTTAACTAAAGTTGACTCATCTCCAGTCCCATCATTATCAAGATTCATAATGCAAAACAAATATTTAATAGGAGACACATCAATCACTTTTAGATCCTTATCCTTATTGTCGTCAAAACTAGAAGACCACGCCTTTATAAAGCAATCTTTTTTAGCACGCATCCTAGCGGTTCTTTCTTTGCACTCATCAATGGCAATTCTCATGGCTTTGAGAGACTCATTGATATCATGCTTAGGTGGAATAGATCTAAGTTTCAAAGAATCAACATCAAGAGAAATTCTATCCACGTTCCTAGCCAACTCATCAATCTTAGACAATTTTTCTTCAATCAAAGCATTGAAACTCTTTTGCGAACTAATAAATTCTTTAATACTAGATTCAGAATCAGAGGGCATCTTATTATAATTTCCATAAGAATTATTGTAGGAATTACCATAATTATTAGAGGAATTACTAGGAAAAGGCCTAGGATTAAAATTACCTCTATATGCGTTGGTACCAAAATTGTTCCTACCAACAAAATTCACATCCATAGATTCATTATTGTTCTCAATCAAAGTAGACAAAGGCATATCATTAGGATCAGAAGAAACACTCTTATTAGCAAACAATTTCATAAGTTCATCTATCTTTCCACTCAAAACATTAATTTCTTCTATAGCATGAACCTTTTTACTAGTAGATCTTTCGGGGTGCCATTGAGAATAATTAACCATAATATTATCTAGGAGTTTGGTAGCTTCTCCTAAAGTGATTTCCATAAAAGTGCCTCCCGCGACCGAATCTAAAAGATTTCTAGAAGCAAAATTCAATCCAGCATAAAAAATTTGTATGATCATCCATAAATTCAAACCATGAGTAGGGCAATTGCGAATCATTAATTTCATCCTCCCCCAAGATTGTGCAACATGCTCATGATCTAGTTGCTTAAAGTTCATAATATCGTTTCTAAGAGAGATGATCTTAGCGGGAGGAAAATACTTAGAGATAAAAGCATCTTTGCACTTATTCTATGAATCAATACTATTTTTAGGCAAAGAAGAAAACCAAGTTTTAGCACGATCTCTAAGCGAAAATGGGAATAGCTTCAATTTAACAATATCATTATCCACGTCTTTCTTCTTTTGCATATCACACAAATGAACAAAGCTGTTTAGATGGGTAGTGGCATCTTCACTAGGAAGGTCGGAAAACAGATCTTTCATGACAAGATTTAGCAAAGCAGTATTAATTTCACAAGATTCATCATCGGTAAGGGGAGCAATCGGAGTGCTAGTAAAATCATTATTTTTGGTATTGGAAAAGTCACACAATTTAGTATTATCTTGAGCCATCGTGACAAACAATCCAACACACAAGCACACAAGAAGCAAACAAAAAAGAGGTGAACGGAAAAGAGGGCGAATAAAATGGCAAGGGTGAAGTGGGGGAGAGGAAAACGAGAGGCAAATGGCAAATAATGTAATGCGAGGGATAAGAGTTTATGATAGGTACTTGGTATGTCTTGACTTGTGCGTAGATCTCCCCGGCAACGGCGCCATAAATCCTTCTTGCTACCTCTTGAGCACTGCGTTGGTTTTCCCTTGAAGAGGAAAGGGTGATGCAGCAAAGTAGCGTAAGTATTTCCCTTAGTTTTTGAGAACCAAGATATCAATCCAGTAGGAGACTACACGCAAGTCCCTCGTACCTGCAGAAACAAATAAGAACCTCGCAACCAACGTGATAAAAGGGGTTGGCAATCCCTTCACGGTCACTTACGAGAGTGAGATTTGATAGAGATAATAAGATAAATAAATAGTTTTGGTATTTTTATGAAATAGATTGAAAGTAAAGATTGCGAAATAAAATAGATTGGAGACTTATATGATAAAAGATAGACCCAGAGGCCATAGGTTTCACTAGTGGCTTCTCTCAAGATAGCATAAGTATTACGGTGGGTGAACAAATTACTTTCAAGCAATTGATAGAATAGTGCATAATTATGAGAATATCTAGGCATGATCATGTATATAGGTGATACGTCTCCAACGTATCTATAATTTTTGATTGTTCCATGCTATTATATTTATCAACCTTGGATGTTTTATATGCATTTATATGCTATTTTATATAATTTTTGGGACTAACCTATTAACCTAGAGCCCAGTGCCAGTTTCTGTTTTTCCTTGTTTTTGAGTATCGCAGAAAAGGAAAACCAAACGGAGTCCAATTGACCTGAAATTTCACAGAGATCATTTTTAGACCAGAAGAAGCCGGCGAAGTACCGAAGATGGGCCAGAAGAGTCCCGAGGCCACCACGGGGGTAGGGGCGCGCCCCCTACCTCGTGGTCGCCTCGGAGACCCCCCTGACTTGTTTACGACGCCAAAACCTCTTATATATACCCAAACTTCCAAAACATAACCTAGATCTGGAGTTCTGCCGCCGCAAGCCTCTGTAGCCACCGAAAACCAATCTAGACCCGTTTCGGCACCCTGCCGGATGGGGGAATCCCTCTCTGGTGGCCATCTTCATCATCCCGGCGCTCTCCGTGACGAGGAGGTAGTTCACCTTCGGGGCTGAGGGTATGTACCAGTAGCTATGTGTTTGATCTCTCTCTCTCTCTCTCTCTCTCTCTCTCTCTCTCTCTCGTGTTCTTGATTCGGCACGATCTTGATGTACCACAAGCTTTGCTATTATAGTTGGATCTTATGATGTTTCTCTCCCTCTACTCTCTTGTGCTGAATTGAGTTTTTCCTTTTAAGTTATCTTATCGAGTTGAGTCTTTAAGGATTTGAGAACACTTGATGTATGTCTTGCATGTGCTTATCTGTGGTGACAATGGGAGATCACGTGATCCACTTGATGTATGTTCTGGTGATCAACTTGCGACTTTCGTGACCTCGTGAACTTATGCATAGGGGTTGGCACACGTTTTTGTCTTGACTCTCCAGTAGAAACTTTGGGGCACTCTTTGAAGTTCTTTGTGCTATAATATTAGTGCTATCCATACTATTAATGATGAAAGTGATTATGCTTATAATATGAAAAGGCCCAAGTTTGGGGATGCTATGTTTGATGAAAATGACATGTTTGAGAATTTATTTACTGCAATTAATGTTTGTCCCAAGCTTGAGGATGATATGTTTTATGAAGATGATATTTTTAATCTCCTAAGTTTTAATATGCAAATCTTTTATTATATAATTATAAGACAAGAGTCAAACAAGCCATCACGTTCGTCCACATACGCTAATCTTATTTACATCGTTTGATTAGAATAACAATGGCTTAGATTTAAAGTTTCTTACGTAACATGTAAAAATATATGTACCGGCAATATTGAACTCTTATGTTGTCACGTTGTATGCATAATATAGAATAAAAAAACTATTGCAATAGAAAAGACGATGTGATTCGGATGTGATGATAGGAGACAGGGGCGGCGCCAGGGGTCTTCTTAGGTATTCGGTTGAATACCCAAGATTTTGACAAACCATTGAAATTTTATATAAAACAAGCGATTTTTTTGCAAAACGGTGATGATTTGGGCAAAATGAATACTCACCCTCTAGAACCTGGCGCCGCCACTGATATAGGAGGATAACAAGTCATGCATGACCACGCATGCACACATGCATGTACAAGAATAAACAATCCTTTTTCTTTGAAGGGGAATAAACAATCCTTTTTTAGTTACAATCGGAATCAGATATGGAACCCTATCCTACTACTACCACAACATATACGCAGGTCAAAAAGAAGTACTACTACAATGCAAGCCAGGACTCATCGTCATATACGGATCCATGTACTAGAACCAGTCAACCTGCCTAAATAGATGTATACAAGTCCGTCACGTGCACGTCTATCAAAGGCAAAGTACAATCTGGTCAATTATTTTCTACTTGATTTTCATATGGCCTGATTGATTTCTTTCAAGCATAGGCATCTACAAACACAATTACACAAGGATGTCGTAACACATGAAGGTGAGAAAACACCCAATGCGTGCGTTGAAACATGATGGGTTTGAACACACAAGTGATGCTCGAACGCCCGGTAGATCGAAACCATGACTGCAGGCTATCCAGTCCGTCATGCCGGAGGATCAAAGACACGATGCATCCAGTACACTCCTGTGACGTCTTGCCGTCTTAGCACCCAGCATCCTAAGAAGGCAGATAACAAGCCATCAAATTAGTTTAGGTAATATCTTTGCTGACTCATGTGTGTTTAGATGTTTCCATCTAAACAAGTCTTGATTTCTAATCTCCCACAAAAATGTCTAAATTTGTAATAAGCTTTCATACATACACTGTCAATAAAAAAATACTTTTTAAGATAGTTTTGAAGGCAACAACATTGTGAGGTCCAGGAAGGCAACCGATCCATGACATCCATCAATGCTAACAAAAAAATCTGCACCGCTGATTATATTTATAATGATTGTGATCAAAATTTAAGTGTACTTGCATCAAAGTCAAGCTGAAGCAAAGATCAATCATTCTTATTTAATCCACATATGCATAGGCATTCGGCAGAAAAAACTTTACTAAAAATGATCAGCATAGATATAGTACTCAAGGAACACTAGAAGAACAAATGTTTTATAGGAGGAGAACATTACAAGAACTTACTAGAGTGATACATGAATCCGGAGAAATCAGGTACGAGTTCCAATGTATGCTATCACTACTCTTCCTGGATAACGAGTCTCTGAGACGTGTAATGTTAGTTATAATGAGATTTAGTTGACTTATTTGTGTCTTTCAATTTCTTGAGTTTTTAAGATATTTAGAATTTTGTGTTCACAACAATAGCTACAATAGATCAGTTACAAGATGATATTCAATGGTGGTACATGTGATGTGAAGATTGTCACAAACTTGCTACCAAGAAAACTGACACATCCTATTGCAAGAGTTGTGGTATATATCAGAAAAGGGTAACACCAAGGTAAGCATATCACTCATATGGACAACTATTATATCATACTTACTCTTGATTAACATGAATGGTACAGTAGGTACCATACTTGACTCCAAATCAGTGACAACATAGCTACTACAAACTGCAATTTATATTACGAGGAGGCTGCAATATTGCTTAGTACATCTAGCTTATTGAACTCAGTCGATGGGAAATCTGATGAACCGCTGGATGATACAACTTTTTGCTAGGAGACTTATATTTGGATTAAAGCTAAATGATAGTAATATAACCTTTTGGCAATTAAAAGAACAATTATGCATGATGGTAGGCTAGAGATACTCTACTTGCAGGGTAAAGCTGAGGAGGTAAAGGTGCATTTAATTATAGAATTCCCTATATAATTCATCTTACATATATTGCACAGGAATTGACGGATGATGAGGTGGACACCGTGTTAAATAATTAAATAAACAAGCAAAACATTCCAGATATAAAGGTGATTAATTTTATCATTATGTACACTTCTAGATTTCTAGAAATGTGTTTTTAAAATTTATATTTACTTTACCACAATGAAGAGGTTCCAGGTAAGTTCCAATATACGAGCAGGCGAAACAAAAACAAGGAGGATGAGGAAGTTAAATAGAAAATTAGTACATTAGTAGCTTATCATTTAATAATAAGGCAGACTATATGTATTTACAAAGATACATCAGCACTACTTGACAATGTCCATGATAAGAAGGATATTTATGAAGGTATAGTAACACTGCTTGAGAATGTCCATGACAAGAAGGATATTTATTACTCCCTCCATCCCATAATATAAGATCGTTTTATAGGCTAAAACAGCTTGCAAAACGATCTTATAGTATGGGATGGAGGGAGTTGATTACAAGGGTGTGAATGTTAGCACTATCAAAAGCAGTTCACATTGTAATTTTTTGAAAGACATGCACTTTTGTCAGTTTATTGTTCTGGGTACTAAAACCTGTATATCTCACACAACCTTTCCAGTAATCATGTATAGATCTTCAGTATCATATGCACCACCTACAACACATATACAAAACCATTGTATGTCGACTGACACATATGAACCAAATTAAAATTAACAAATTAATGCCTTTTTGCTACGACATGGTAACAACAGATAATAGAATACTTTCCAATGCTATATTGGAGGAATTACAAGGCATAATATGCATTAGGAATGATGCTTATCATCAGCACTTACATTTGGTAGGAGTCCAACATCACTAGCAATGAGGGCAACAACTTAGAGGCCGCCTGCACACGCTGCTCACATTTTGCTGTTATTTATTTATCCCATGATCTCCACATATGAATCTGCCTCCGTTACCACATACCTCACATGGACCATAGACGCAGTGCCCGTTTTGTCATGTGCCTCAGATCCAACCATTCTCCATTAGCCAGCCATTATTTTCTGCCAGTCCCCGCCCTGGCATTGATGCCCCGACACCAACAAGGTTAAACCCAGTAGAACGATTTTTTCCAGGAAATTCATGAATCAGTACTCCATACGGTGAGACCCCTCACCGCTCATTGGATGAGAGATCTTGAGAAACCCAAAGATTATAGACCAAATATGTGGCACAAGACTTATGTTTAGATTCAATCTCAAAAATTAATAATCTCAGCTTCGTCACACAAAACTTATGCTATAAATTGTGCCTGATGATGGGCTTGGGATGTTGTAATTGACCGAGAAGTTGAGAAGGTAAATGCACATCTAATCCTCTAAGATTAATAACTACATTCGTAATTTTCTTCACTGATTGATCCTGCATGCTACAGAAGTGTTGAAGGAACAATATTTTAAGTTGGGTTGAATGTCCACTGAAGAAAATAACGTATGCTCTAACCCCTACAAAATCAGAAGAGAGATCAATGAAGTTTGAAATGGTAACTCTATGATCCACATTCTCTAAATAATCCATACAACAACAATTATGTACGAGGATATGTACTAATTACTAAATTATAATTTCAGTTACATACTTAGTGATTCATTGTAAAAATAGACGCTTCAGAAATCAAAGTTTAAAACCAGCACGTTACCTTTGAATACATTTTACAGAGGAACTAAATAAATCAACTTATAACACGCATATATACTGCCAAGAGGAGAATGGATAAAATGATTAGAGAATATGAAGGGATTAATCCCTGTCTCCTACTCTGGCTCAGCTCACATGAGAACCACCGCGCCAAGTAGTCCGCGCTGCAACTGCAGTAGCGCCTCAATCTACATCCTGGATTAATGAGATGAACGAAATCGAGAAGAGGAGCGGAGGTTCATCGTGGATCAATTGTGTGGTCGCCGGCAACAAGATTGAAGTTCGCCGGCGACAAGACCTAGCCAATAGCCCGTTAGTGTTATATGTAGGTGACATGTAGAGGATGTTTCACTTGAGAAAAATGATACGAACCGGTAGTTTTCTAGGTGACAAAAATGGTCCAGCATCACGACCCTAGGGCCTATACCATTCCATTAGGATTGATATACATGGTTCACGCAGAGTTGGTTCAGTTTCCTTTTTCTAATACCTTAATCGATAAGAATACAATTTCTACTCAGTATCAACGAGATATAAAGATTCCATTCTGTTGTGCTATTAAATAGTCTGCAAACGGTTATTTCAAAAAGAAAACCTGCAAACGGCTAAGCCTTTAGATAGTTACCACGTCCAGCACTACATCAACACTTTCAGAAAACTTTGCATCTCAAGCACATCAAGGAACGGTAATTAACACACTATATCACACAGAAATATAGCACATCAACCACACAAGCCGGTCTTCAGTCAAATATTACTTCATTCAGTTCAAAGGCAAGCCAATAAGTAAGGGGTCAAAGAAACCAAATTTTTCAATTTACTTTAACAAACTATAAGTAAATCACGTTATGAAGAACAAATGATGTGGGAGTTTACAAAGAGAATCATACCTGTTGCTCTTCCTTAGCCTGGGACGAAAAAGGAACAACAGGCCTTTCAATGCAACGCCAAAATTCTTTGTCCCCGCACCCTCCTCCCCGGTGACCGGCATCTGCCTTTCCAGATTAGCGACGCGAGATGCGGTCTCCCTGGTGGCCGGTGCAACAGCAGTAGCTTGACCGCGCGGACCATGCCTCGGTCAGAAATGGCCTCCAAGACAACGCACTTGCAGCCCACTCGATTTGGTACAACCGGCTTGGAAGATCAGCACGCACGAGTTCGTCCGGGAACTCAGCGAACCAGTGCGCCCTCCGTCAGATGCGTCACCGCCTCCTCCGCGCCACCAACCTCCAACCCCATCGCCACGACAGCTAGCTGCCATACATCACGAGGTTCAGTAGATTGCCGTGTTCTCCAGTGCTCTCCCTTGCCTAACCCATGGTCGCGCCTATCCAAACCACAGCTGTAGAGAGGAGAGAAAGGTAGAGAAAGGGGATTTTGGTTGTCTCCGCGATTTGGGTAAAACGGTAGTTTTTTTATTCCTGCATTTTACTATGGTAACCAAATGAAGATAAAAACAGTAGCTGCACAGAAGGTAAGGACGCAGAAAACGTGAAATGTTAGACCAATGGTAACTCACACAATAATGTAACATTCATTTTTTAAATAAAAAATATACACACATGAAGCCATCCAAAGGCATGTTTCTTCAACAGAGTTTGATCAAATGGATACAAATCATATAGTGAAAAAATAAGTTAGAAAAAATTAATTTCACAAAAACACAAATGAAATACCTTCAATCACACGAAAGAAAAAAATTGTTATGAATGATACTTATATATAAAACATTGTATAATGAGAGTGGATTTTTGGAACGTGGGTGCATTGAAGGACTTTATTTTAAATAGTTTAGGAATCACATTTAAAATTTCAAAAAAACCCAAAAAGAATTCCCCATGATCATATGGATGGATATTACACAAGTGTAAAGTTTGGTGATGAAATAAACAAACATGTGAGTTATGCAAAAATGAAAACATGACGATTTCTAAATAGTGAATAATGCATGCACTATTCATCTTTCCAGAATCATGATTTTGTCATTTGTGCATAACTCACATGTTACTTATTTCATCATCAGAATTTGCACATGTTTAACATACATCCATATGAAAATGTGGAATTGTTTTTGGAAATTTTTGAAACTTCATGGCACTACTTAAAATATAGGGCTCCAATGCACCCGTCCAACAAAAGTGACTTTTTTATTGTACAATGTACTATAAACCTCATAGAACCTGAAACAAATAAAAGAAAGTAATATCAATCTATGGGAATACGTGAAATACAAAAAATGCATGAAGCTAAAAATTGCATATAGAGGAGTTTATTATAAACTTTTGTACGGGAAAAAAATCAATACCCAATATAAATATATCAAAAGCTAGCTGCGCAAATGCGTGGGTGCACCTGCTAGTTTATTATGATGATAGCATGCCTCCTATTTATGATGATTATATTGATGAAAGTGGGTTTGGAAGAGTGTCAACTTTAGGAAGTAATGATCCCACTATTTTGGAGGGTGTTGAATCTTATTGTGAAAATTATGAAAATGAATTTGGAGAGGTCATGACTTTATTTAGTAATGATTCTACTATCTTGGAAGAGGTTTCAATCGATTATGAAAGTGGATTTGGAGAGGTCATGACTTTAGCGCTCACGAGATTAGCTACCAATTTTTACTGGAGAGTGCGCTTAGGTTGATTCTTTTTGCAGATGATTAATAGACAAATTCCTCAGGTCCACCAATTTATCTCAGAATTTTTGGAGTGACAGAAGTATTCGAATGATACAGATTGCTACAGACTGTTCTGTTTTTGACAGATTCTGTTTTCTATGTGTTGTTTGCTTATTTTGATGAATCTACGAGTAGTATCGGAGGGTATGAACCATAGAGAAGTTGGAATACAGTATATATTACACCAATATGAATTTAGAATGAGTTCACAACAGTACCTAAGTGATGATTTATTTTCTCATACTAACGGAGCTTGCGAGTTTTCTGTTGACTTTTGTGTTGTGAAGTTTTCAAGTTTTGGGTAAAGATTCGATGGACTATGGAATAAGGCGTGGCAAGAGCCTAAGCTTGGGGATGCCCAAGGCACCCCAAGGTAATATTCAAGGACAACCCAGATCCTAAGCTTGGGGATGCCCCGGATGGCGTCCCCTCTTTCGTCTTTGTTCATCGATAACCTTACTTGGATCTATATTTTTATTCACCACATGATATGTGTTTTGCTTGGAGCGTCATTTTATTTTCTTTTGCTTTGCTTGCTGTTTGAATAAAATACCAAGATCTGAAATTTTTAAATGTTAGAGAGTCTTCACATAGTTACATAATTATTCAACTACTCATTGATCTTCACTTATATCTTTTGGAGTAGTTTGTCATTTGCTCTAGTGCTTCACTTATATATTTTTAGAGCACGGTGGTGGTTTTATTTTATAGAAATTATGAACTCTCATGCTTCACTTATATCATTTTGAGAGTCTTTAGAATAGCATGGTAATTTGATTTGGTTATGATTTTAGTCATGATATGATGGGCATCCAAGATGGGTATAATAAAAACTTTCATATAGAGTGCATTGAATACTATGAGAAGTTTGATACTTAATAATTGTTTTGAGATATAAAGATGATGATATTAGAGTCGTGCTAGTTGAGTAGTTGTGAATTTGAGAAATACTTGTGTTGAGGTTTGCAAGTCCCGTAGCATGCACGTATGGTAACCGTTGTGTGACAGATTTGAAGCATTATGTGTTTCTTTGATTGTCTTCCTTATGAGTGGCGGTCGGGGACGAGCGATGGTCTTTTCCTACCAATCTATCCCCCTAGGAGCATGCGCGTAATGCTTGGTTTTTGATTACTTGTAGATTTTTGCAATAAGTATGTGAGTTCTTTATGACTAATGTTGAGTACATGGATTATACGCACTCTCACCCTTCCATCATTGCTAGCCTCTTCGGTATCGTGCATTGCCCTTTCTCACCTTGAGAGTTGGTGCAAACTTCGCCGGTGCATCCAACCCCCGTGATATGATATGCTCTATCACACATCTCCTTATATCTTCCTTAAAACAGCCACCATACCTACCTATTATGGCATTTCCATAGCCATTCCGAGATATATTGCCATGCAACTTTCCACCGTTTCGTTTATTATGACATGTTTCATCATTGTCATATTGCCTTGCATGATCATGTAGTTGACATCATATTTGTGGCAAAGTCACCATGCATAATTTTTCATACATGTCACTCTTGATTCATTGCCTATCCCGGTACACTACCGGAGGCATTCATACAAAGTCATATTTTGTTCTAGTATCGAGTTGTAATCATTGAGTTGTAAATAAATAGAAGTGTGATGATCATCATTAATAGAGCATTGTCCCATAAAAAAGAGAAAGGCCAAAAAAGGAAAGGCCAAATAAAAAAAGAAAAAAGGAAAGGCCAAAAAAAGGGCCAAATAAAAAAAGAAAAAAGGGACAATGCTACTATCCTTTTCCACACTTGTGCTTCAAAGTAGCACCATGATCTTCATGATAGAGAGTCTCTTATTTTATCACTTTCATATACTAGTGGGAATTTTTCATTATAGAACTTGGCTTGTATATTCCAACAATGGGCTTCCTCAAATGCCCTAGGTCTTCGTAAGCAAGCAAGTTGGATGCACACCCACTTAGTTTCTTTTGTTGAGCTTTCATACATTTATAGCTCTAGTGCATCCGTTGCATGGCAATCCCTACTCCTCGCATTGACATCAATTGATGGGCATCTCCATAGCCCGTTGATTAGCCGCGTCGATGTGATACTTTCTCCCTTTTTGTCTTCTCCACACAACCCCCATCATCATATTCTATTCCACCCATAGTGCTATGTCCATGGCTCGCGCTCATGTATTGCGTGAAATTTGAAAAAGTTTGAGAATACTAAAGTATGAAAAAATTGCTTGGCTTGTCATCGGGGTTGTGCATGATGGGAGCATTTTGTGTGACGAAGATGGAGCATAGCCAAACTATATGATTTTGTAGGGATGAACTTTCTTTGGCCATGTTATTTTGAGAAGACATAATTGCTTGGTTAGTATGCTTGAAGTATTATTATTTTTATGTCAATATTAAACTTTTGTCTTGAATCTTATGGATCTGAATATTCATGACACAATAAAGAGAATTATATGGATAAATATGTTAGGTAGCATTCCACATCAAAAATTCTGTTTTTATCATTTACCTACTCGAGGACGAGCAGGAATTAAGCTTGGGGATGCTTGATACGTCTCCAACGTATCTATAATTTTTTATTATTCCATGCTATTATATTATCAACCTTGGATGTTTTATATGCATTTATATGCTATTTTATATGATTTTTGGGACTAACCTATTAACCTAGAGCCTAGTGCCAGTTTCTGTTTTTTTCCTTTCTTTTTGAGTATCGCAGAAAAGGAAAACCAAACAGAGTCCAATTGACCTAAAATTTCACGGAGATCATTTTTGGACCAGAAGAAGCCCACGGAGTACCGGAGATGGGCCAGAAGAGTCCCGAGGCCACCACGAGGGTGGGGGCACGCCCTACCCCCCTGGGCGCGCCCCCCTACCTCATGGCCGCCTCGGAGACCCCCCTGACTTGTTCCCGACGCCAAAACCGCTTATATATACCCAAACTTCCAGAACATAACCTAGATCGGGAGTTCCGCCGCCGCAAGCCTCTGTAGCCACCGAAAACCAATCTAGACCCATTCCAGCACCCTGCCGGAGGGGGGAATCCCTCTCCCGGTGGCCATCTTCATCATCCCGGTGCTCTCCATGACGAGGAGGGAGTAGTTCACCCTCGGGGCTGAGGGTATGTACCCATAGCTATGTGTTTGCTCTCTCTCTCTCTCTCGTGTTCTTGATTCGGCACGATCTTGATGTACCACGAGCTTTGCTATTATAGTTGGATCTTATGATGTTTCTCCCCCTCTACTCTCTTGTGATGAATTGAGTTTTCCCTTTGAAGTTATCTTATCGGATTGAGTCTTTAAGGATTTGAGAACACTTGATGTATGTCTTGCATGTGCTTATCTGTGGTGACAATGCACTACAAAAAAAATACACTTCTGTGATGATACGTGTTTGTCACAGTAGGTCACTTTTTTTGTCATGCATGTACATCCACGACAAATTTATGACAGAATCAAGATAGTCATACCTGTGTTGTCGTAGAAGTGTTCCATGACATTACCAAAATTATCATCACGGAAGTGTCCACTTCCATGACGATAAATCGTGCGTCACAGAAGTGCTTTCGTCAAGGGTGACCGACACGTGGCATCCACCGTAACGGAACGCCGTTAAGCTATCGGGTCGGGTTTTGGATCTGATAACCCGTTAACAGCCCCAACCAATGGGAAATTTCCACATGTAAAATTCTTATTGGCCGGACGAAACACGTGTCAGCTCGTCAGTGGGTCAGGTAGGCGCCTATGATACGTCGACACGTGGCACGGCCCAACAGAGGCCCATTCCTATGTAAAGGCCGGCCCGTTTGACTTGGTCAAAGCTGGCGGGCCGGCCCACGGAAAGCATGTTAACGGCATGTTCGAATATAGCCCATTTACAGCCCGCTAACCCAAGGCCCATTACGCACTATCCGAATTAGGCCCAGTAGCATCATCTGGGCCATCCAATATGATTCCAGCCCGTTTTCACTTCTGGCCCATGTATGGCCCATGACGTCTTTTGGCCCATATGAGGCCCTATGTAACTCTTGGCCTATTAACGGCCCGTGGTGAAACTGGCCCGTAATGAACAGTGTATCACTTTACACCCGCTAACGGCCCATGGTGAAACTGGCCCATGATGAACAGTGTATCACTTTATACCCATTAACGGCCCATTATACCGTTGGGCCGTTTCCAGCCCATGTTATCTTCCGGCCTTCTTCAGAGCCCATTTATTCTTGGGCTCATTTCCAGCATTCGTTTACTTATGGCCTGTTACTGTCATTTTCTGCTTGTGGGCCAAATTCAGCCCGTGGTTACAGTCGGCCCGTTTGTGGTACGTTAATACGTTGGGTCGTTTTCATAGCGTCATCAAATACAACCTATTAACGATGGCCCGTTATGGTCGGCCCATGAACGGACGATTCCAACTCTAGCCCGTTTATGGCCAGAATGCGGTCTGTTCGGCCCATGTTTGGCCAATCGATCATACGGCCCGTATAAGGCCCATTGATGATACGGCCCGTAGAAGGCCCATTGATGATACGGCCCGTAGAAGGCCCATTGTTTCTACGGCCCGTAGAAGGCCCACAGTTTCTACGGCCCGTAGAAGGCCCACTGTTTATACGGCCCGTAGAAGGCCCACAGTTTCTATGGCCCGTAGGAGGCCCAGTGTCACTACAGTAAATATTAGCCCATGGTTATTATGGCCTAGTTTTAAAAAATAGGTTATTGCAGCCACTAGCAAACCACAGAAAAAGAACTGCACTGACTACAAGCAAACAAATAAACAAGACAACAAGGAAATAAATAAGCAAGCAACTTACACTAAGCTATCACGGCTATTACACATATTACATCCACTGGGCATCAAAGTTCGCCACCAGTGCAAATATAGGGAACACAGCAGCATATAAACACCGTAGCAAAACAAGTCCAGAACTGAAACCACTTCAGAAGAGCTTAAGAAACAATATCCTGTGTACCCATAATGTTGGCAAGATGCTCAGCAAGCTTATTAACTTTCTCTTGTTTGGCGCTTAAGTCCTCCAGCGCTTGCTGTTGCACCAGAAAGTATGCATCTGAATTCTGCAGGGACTTCCTCGGTCCTTCGGCTTCCTGTCGCATAACATCTGATCGATGTCTTTCAACTTGAAGTTGAGACTCAAGAAGCCGAACTGATTCAGGCAACGAGTTCGAAGAGCTGGTGCCAGCAGTGGTAGCCAGTAACTCGAACACTACATCAAGACAGAACTTTGGGGTTGTCTCAGTGTCTTCAATATAGTTTTTATCAGCTTTCTTGGAGACCAACAGGGATGTCTCACTATCTTGAACCTTATCTGCATTACTTCCTCTACCATTGCATAACAGGGTACTCTTCTCCAATATTTTATCCGCGTTCTAAAAGAGAAACAAACAAACACATCTCAGGTTTACCAGTTCAATAGTAAGGTGGACAAGATAACAGCATGAAACAAACATATATCTATGTAGTATGGTCACTGTATGGTCTATATCATTCTAGTTTATGTTGCCAAATCAAGATAGATACAGTTCGAACCATATCTATTTAAGACAAAGCAGCATAGACAGAATATAAGTGTGGGGAACTACACAGCAATAACAACACTTGTAATGTGCATGGCATGAGAACATAACTGTTTATTCAATTGAAACTGAAATCAACATAGAGCAAGTTACAACAGCAAACAGCCAAACACATTGAAGAAACAGGTTTAAAACATACCTGTTGCGCCATTGGAGTTTCAATTGCATCCTTCAAATTTGAAATTAGTTGGTATCAGTAAATACAGTGATGCAAGAGCAAAGTAGTATGAACCATAGCTACGGTACCTGACCTGAGAACAATTCTTCTTTTGCTTTAAGCATTGACTTCAGGTTTGGAGTGGTGGTCCTCATGATTTGGGCACTGCAGTTGCCTTATTAACTGCTTGTGTTTGGGTGCTCTGTGGTGGAGACGGTGCTGTGTCAACGAGAACTGGGTGTCTATCTGCTGGGGTTGGGGTTAAAGGGGTGTAGCTGGTTCTCTGTCCAACTGGGTAGTGGTACAATCTGCATGAGTGTGGGTTATGTGTGGTGGGGCTGGTTCTTGGGCAAGTACAATCGTGGTTCTACCTGCATCGACAGGTAGCACGATCTTTTCTGAAGACCGTGTTTTTACTCCCACAGATACTGCCATCACTCCCTCCAATTGAAATGGCTGATAAACAAGAAAAGTAATTGAATGTACAGACATTGTAAGATAGACATGTGCAATGGATAGTAGGGAAGAAAACAGGGCATGAAATAATTCACATTTATGTTGTCTAAGCAAACAGAATAGCATGACATAATTTCACATATATGATGGCTAATTAAACAGGATAGAATGACATACTTCAAAATATGATGACTATGTAAACAGGATGACATGATATAACTATACGATGTGTCTATTAAAGTGGTTGGCATGCCATAAATCACAAACATGTCATCGATGGAAACATGATGGCATGATATAATTCACGGATATAATGACATAATTTAAATATGATGACTATGTAAACAGGATGAGATGATATAACTATATTATGTCTTTAGAAAATGGGTTGGCATGCCATAATTCAGATACATGTTGTCTATGTAAACATCATAGCATGACATAATTCAAATATATGATTTATATACTAAGGAAGTGAGCAGAGGGCAATCGCATATATGATGTGTTAACTAAGGAGATGGCATTCAATATTGTGCATATGATGTAAAAACTAAGCATTGCAATACAACATATGCATTATATGAGTAATATAACCCTGCCAAGTTTGAGCATACACCTCAGGGGGATAATAGGACTGGTCATGTGCCTCTGAATCCTCCTCTGAAGAGCTATCTGTAACCAGCAAGATATCTGCTTCAGCGGGTAGCATTGTCTGCTCTGAAGACCTTGTTTTCACTCCAGATTTCTCCATCACCAATTCAAATGGCTGATGCACAGGAAGAGCAGTTGAATATACAAACATTGTCGACAAAAGCAATGAGAAATACAAAAAAGGACAGCATGATATAATTCACATATAAGACGCTTGCCTAAACAGCATGGTATTGCATAATTCACATACATAATGCCTTGCAACAAGATAACATTGCATAATTCACATATATAATGTCTTCCAACAAGATGGCATTGCATAATTCACATATATGGTAATTAGACACTAAACAGGTGGCATTCACACAAAGCATGTCTAAACTAAGCAAATGACATAGCAATGCAAGATACCATACGCACGATATGAGCAACATAACCCTGCCAAGTTAGGGCATGCACCTCAGGGGGGGGGGAATATGACTGGTCATCTATCTCTGAATCCTCCTCTGAGGAGCTACCGGTAACCAGCAAGACATGTGCTTCGTCAGATAGCATTGTCTGCTCTGAAGACCTTGTTTCCACTCCAGATTTTTCCATGACCGTGCCAAATGGCTGATGCACAGGAAGAGTAATTGAATGTACTAAAATTGTTGATAGATTTAACACGTAATAAAAAATGATGGCATGATATAATTCACATATAAGATGACTGGCTAACCAGGGTGGCATTAGAAAAATTCAGATATATGATGCCTGGCTAGACAAGATGGCATTGCATGATTCATATATACGATAAAGAAACTAAACAGATGGCATTGACACAAAGCATGTCTAAACTAAGCAGATGACATCTTTAATGTATACATTAAGCAATGCAAGGCACCATATGCATGATATTACCAACATTAGCATGCCAAGTTAGAGCGAAGACCTCATGGGGTAAATAGGAGTGGTGTTCTCCTTCTGAGTCCCCCTCATAACAGTTATCTTCCTCTTGATTACGATCTGAAATGGGTGGAGGGGGGCTGCCTTTGCGCCCACCATGGAACGACATCTGCATCAAATTTTATTGCCATGCAAGGCTCGTCTCTTTTGCTCTACATGATCAGTTCCATTGTGTACAATAACTTGCATGCATAGGAATAAAACATAGTGAGATTATGTAAGGAGTGCATGCACAAATCCAGAGTGATGGTAGCAAACTGTGGATAGACCCAAAATCAATGATAGCAGGCAGATAATAGCTTTAGTTAAAATATATAGATAATGGCTCCTTTAATGTTTGTTTGCACCCAACATGAAACTCATAGTAGACACCGGAGATTAACTAGATAGTAGACAGATAGTACTGATTGCTGCCCCAATATGTACCCCACAACCATTTAAAAACTCAAGTTTCAGCATTAGTTTGGAACTGACTTGGAGTCTAATAGGTGAACACGATGATAATGTAGCATGTCATCATATTAAGCGACGCATAACGTAAGCAGACACGGAAGAGTGCGACCTCTCTTGCGGACCCGTGTAGTCCTCAAGGTCATCTGCTTAGTTGATGATGGTAATGCAGTTGCCGTGGCTGCCGGCGGCGGGGAAGAAGATCTGAGGCAGCGAAAGACAGTCTGGAGAGCGGGATCCCTGCTGTGGTGAACCCTTCCGTCGTTGGAGCAGCTGAGCTGGGGTGGAACACAGCGCCGCAGGAGCAGGACAAATCACACAAGGTTTTCTTTGACACATATCTGTAACAAAAGTAATTGAGTAAGTGCTTGTTTCAATTTGAGGATTCTAACAATGCAGGGATAGGAAATAGACAGGAATAGGATAGGAATGCACGTGCAAAATAGAGAATTTAAAAACACAGGATTTCTGCCAATCTGGGTGTTTGATTCACAACAATTGGAAGATCACAGGATGCAAAAAAGCATGGTGAGATTAAGTCAAACCACAAGAAAATGTACGGTTATAATGCTATTATGCTACTATCTTTCAAGGAGACACTAAAGGAACAAATCCTACAGTTTTCCTTTGCTCCATTCCTTTGCACCAAATTCATGAAAAGTAGTACCATAGGAAACTTTCCAATTCCGATGTTTTTCATTCACTTTTCCTTTCAAGCACTGGCGATTCTAGTAGGCAGGCTTGAGCAAGGAAAATCCTACACTAAAAAAATGTTTTTGTGCTACTTCTATTACTTTGGACCTAGGCCACTGCCATACTAGCTCAACTCCCAGGCCCATCGACAAATGCACAGCTGAAACATGCAGAGATAAATAATGATGGCGTTCAAGAGAGTCCATCACGGATAGCTAAGTTGCCTGGTACCTCACTGCTTGTCATATAGTAGGATAAAATAATCGTATTTCCCGTTACTACGAGTGCTCAGTGGACAATATATATAACATGTAGAGTAAAAAAGAGATGCAACAAGTGTAGAACCTCTTTGGCGAAGCCATGTCGATCTCAGCGTGATTGGGTTGGCCGGTGAGGATGCTCTGACTGACTTGGCTGTCGGAGGAGGGGAAGAAGATCTTAGGCATCTGGAGATGGAGCCCGAGGTACTGCTCCGCTGTGATGGAGGGTTTCATCGTTGGAGCAGCTCCGGTGAGTTGTACGACACCGAGGCTGAAGCAGGACAAGACAGACAACAAACAATGTTAACCTGAGTGGAATTCTAATAGCATCTCCAATACATGACATAAAATACATAACCACAAAGTGCTAGATGTAAAATACACCAGCCGCTCATCTCTGAACTTAACTGTCGAAATTAAACTTAACTGTCGAAACTGAACTTAACTGTCGAAACTGAATTTTGCTGTCGAAACTGAACGCACTAGCAAGGTGAGGCTACACGTTGGTCGACTAACTTTTTCATCTCTGGTCAGTCGATTTTGCAGCCGTTGGATACGAAATCAAGGGCCTGCAGTTCATCTTCAACCTCCATCCCCCTGAGCCGGCCAAACAGCAGCCCCCCGCCGCCCGCGGCTGGCGGTGCGCCGCCCCGCCCGCCCCGAAAACACTCCCCACTGCCGGTCCGCCGCCGCCCCGGCCATCCCTCTAGGCCACCTCGTGCCGAGCTTTTTCTCCGGCGATCCCCACGCCACCACCCCGCCAATGCCCCGCCACTACCGATGACCACCGCCCCCATCCTGAACCCTAAGATAGATAGTGGGGTATCTCTCCGGCGAGCCCTCCTCCCCGCTGCGCCTGGTTCTTCCTTCACCCCGGCGAGCCCACCCACCACCTAAAAATCGACTGACCCAAAAGTCGATTCAGTCGACTGAAGTGTAGCTAAATCGGAGCAGCATCGCAAGCAAGAGCAAGAGTGAGAGCAGCAGCGCGAGCAAGAGCAATAGCAAGAGCAGACCAGGCAGGGGACCGAGAGCAAGAGCAGAGCAGCAGCGCGAGCGAGAGCTAAAGCAGCAGCAGGTCCTACTGATGTGGACGTCGCCGCTGAGGGAGCGACGCCATGGAGGAAGTGGCTGGCGCCGCCGCCGTGGATGGAGCCGCGCCGTGTCGGCTCGGGACCGAGCGCCGGCAGCACCATGAGATCGAATCAAGAAGAAAATGCGGCGATTAGTGTACAACCTCTTTGGTGGCGCCGATTAGGCCGCAGCTTCATCCGAGGAAACGGTGATGATGATGCTCTTCCGGTGGTGCAGGTGAAGACAGTGGTGTGGGAATGGAGGTGGCGCGAAAGACGAGGGGAATGTCGGGGCAGCTCCTTGGAGGTGGAGGACGGGGTGGCTGAACTGGCGGGATGATGAGATCAACGACGGATCCTCATCTGGTACGGTGGATGAGGGACGTCGAGGTGTTGCTGTGGATGACGTCGTCGGGGAAGAGGCTCCGGCTGGGTGGCGGACGGAGCAGGGTGTGGGGTTTCATCGCGGGTTTTCACGGCCTCAGTGTACAAATGGGTGGGCGGATGGGATGGCAGTGGGGAACCATGGCTTAGAGACGCGCTTGTCCGAAATGTGGGGTAAGTTACGAAAGTACCCCCACCGATTTGAGACGGTTCTTTCGGTTCAGGGGTACCATGAGCATTTCGCGTGTCTGGATTTCACAGGAGGTGGGAGTTTTCGCGCGTTTTGTAATTTCGGAATAGCAAGGCACGGGTTGACATGGAGGGAGTTGCCGGAGCACAACGAGACAAAGATATATCTTAAATATTTCGGGCTAACAAGGCGCGGGTTGAAGAGGCGGGAGTTTTGCAGCATGATAGACAGAGACGCTAGCTTGAATTTTTGGCATAACAAGGCGCGGCTTGAAATTTCGGAAGAACAAGCTTAACGTGTACCCAAAAAAAGACAATTTGCACCTCAACACGCACAACACACACACAAACACCATTTAGACTAGAGTAAGGTACACGTGCATTGCACGCATGAGATTTGGCAACCAAATTATGAATAAATACCACATTATAGCATGCAAGCTTTGAGTCATATATGCATGATGTAGATGTTCGTTTAATTCTTATAGTTCATTTCATTCAAAATCATCTAGTTTTTATAAGAAAGCTAATCTATTTTAAGATTCATGGAATTGTGCGTCGTAAGACATAAAGTAAAAACAAATAATGGCAAATCATGTAGAAAAACATTTGGGCAATTCTGATACGGAAGATTCTAGAACAAATAAGAAGTGCTTGTGTTTTGATGTTTGTGCATTATGCTTAAGTTCAACCATGGAGACCTCTAGATTATACATGTGGTGAAATCTAGTGGAATCTAGATGATATCCAACGGCCAGTAGTGCTCAAATTTGCCATCTTTGGACCATCGGATTCTCCTCATCCAACGACCATCTTTCAAAGTTAAAGTTACCCACACACAATATAAAAAATATATATATAGGGGTATAGATATAGATATGTGATGCAAAAGCCGCCCATCATCTCCAATTAGAATAGTGTGTCCATGCACGGATGTGACGTGGCCAAATGATGTGTGCCATCGGTATCTCAAATTCAAATCAGTCTGACCTTGTTCAATGTGTATACATTACAACATGCTCGTTTCCAAACCACACCGCGCAGATCTCTGTTATATTCATGCATGCATGGGTTTCAAACATCAGGATCTCTTATTCAAATATTTGAATTCAACTTTACATTGATTGTGACCTCACCTAGTCAGCTATTCTTTTACACCCACACAGTAGTCTTCTCTTTATAATTGTACCACTAACTTTCTCTCGTGCATGCATGCACACACACTACCAGTCGGCATTATCCATCGCACGCATGCAATCTTTTTCTTCAGGTCGGTCTCCCATGAAAGCACACACCAACACACATCCCCCTCTCCATCATATCGGGCATTCTTTATCGCTCATGCGTGCATGTGCAATGATCGATGTTCCTCTATGTATGTGTGTATATAGCTAGGTCTTTCATAGTTTTCCACACAAATCGATCAATCGATATATCCAGTGAGGTCTCACCCTCTTTCCCACGTCCACATCGATCAATATATCTCTCTATATAGGATTAACATATATAGCTAATACACCCACATTAATTATGTATCGAACGTCCCCCTCTCATCATCCAGACGCATGCACAATGGCAAAGACAGGGGGCAGTAAGGGCCCTGCCCCCTCCCCCCCTAACATCACTATATATCAAGGCTAATATGAATGTGATCATTAGACAATTGCTGCTAAAAATGGTTTAAGTTCATGAATTGACCCTCCTCGTAAAGGATTAGCAATGCTTGGCCCCCTAGCTCATTTATTTTTCATGGCTCCGCCACTGCGCGCATCAGCGCACGTGTTCGCCCCCTCTCTCTAAATATCGATCTCCACTTGTGCATTCCTTCATAGTCTCCCTCCACTCGGCCCCTCGCACCATCTTCTAGCCCACCCACTGGATTTTGCCACATGTACAATCTAGCAGACTCCATGGTTGAACTTAAGCATAATGCACAAACCTCAAAACAACAGTGGTTCTCTTTTGTTCTAGATTCTTCCGTATCATAACTGCCCAAACTTTTTTTCTAGTTGAATTGCCATTATTTGTTTTTACTTTATGCTTTACAACGCACAATTCCATGAATCATAAAATATATTAAGGGCTTCTTTGATTCAAAGGATTCTCAAAGGAATTTTGGAGGATTCTAATCATTAGGAATTTTTCCTATCTTGGTTGTTTGATTCGTAGGATTGTAAACCATAGGAATTTTTCCATATGATTCATTTGCACTAGATTTCATAGGAAACATCCCATCCACTCAAACCTCTTTGAAAGAATTCTGCGTTTTTTCTATGCACAATCAAACACTCGTACAATCCTGTAGGATTCAAGACGACATTCCACTATAATCCCATGTTTTTCCTATTCCCGCGTTCTTAGCTTTTTTATAAAAACTAATTGATTTTGAATGAGATGAACTATAAGAATTAAACGAAGGGCTACATCAGGCATATATGACTCAGAGCTTACATGCTATAGTGTGGTATTTATTCATAATTTGGTTGCAAAATCTGATGCGTGCAATGCACGTGTACCTTACTAGTATTTCGAGTTTGTGCAAAACACGTAAACTAGAATACCAATGGCACGCTACACAGTGTCTCTCTTACAGTTCATGAAGCCACGTGGCACATGTGTAGGCGTTGTCGCGACCTCCTTGCGTGGATTGATCACAGTGACGTGCTGCTGGTTCTAGAAGAATGTACTCGTCCTCCCTGAGCCATACTGGCGGTACATGCACGAAGCGAAGATGTGCACGCACGCCATGCACGCACTCATTCCTCGCACGCACACGCGGGTACACGGGCGTACGCAATTTTGTACCAAGATCCACCCCATGTGATAATTTGACGCGTGTAAAGTCGTTCACTTCATTGATGGTCGATTAATACAGCGCATGCAAATTGAGTGGACGTGAGGGCGGAAGAAAGACATTATTACTCCACTGCGCGCATGCGAGTAGTTAAATCGTGGGTTGCTAGTAGTACTTCCATTGGTCTCCTTCGTATTTTGTGCCAATTTTTGACAGTAACATACTACTCAATATTTACGTATTTGAGCAGTGTAGTACTTGAAATTTATGTTCCGCTAAACTCATCGGGAGCCGTTTCGGGCCTCGAAACCAAAACCATCAATTAATCTTTACCTTGTTCCCATCACATTCGAAAGCCTGCTCACACCTACTAGTAGTACGTACCAAACCTGAACGTGTTCCCACTATGCAGGTATTAGTACTAGTGCTAGTACTTAGGTTATAAAAAGGGGAACTACCTAACCGAAAATCACTCTACCTTTCCTCCTCATAAGTGCTTCTTCTTCGTCCGTCGTTGCCATGGCCGGTGAGCGGAGCTCTAGGTCGAGAACTACTCGTAACAAGGGAGCGGCAACCAAGGCTGCGGAAAAAAAAGAGGGCTCGCCGCCACGCAGAGACCTCGAAAGATCTCTCACGGGCAGGCGATGGCTCCCAGGAGCGCCCTAGCCGCGGAGGCGAACATGCCGAGCCGGCGGAGCTGGAGTCGTTATCCCTCGACGGCATGCCCGATCAGCTCAATAAGCAGAAGGAGTTCATCCAAGGCTTGATGGATTTGATGAAGGAGAGCCTCGATGACATGCCCGCTGAGCTCAATCAGCAGGGGGAGTTGACCGCCGGCTTGGTGATGCTGCTGAAGAAGAGCATTGCCTCGGAGAAGAAGGCGACCGGCGAAATCCTGCGACTTCGGGAGGACAATGCGAAGCTCTGCCACGAGATCGACCTGTTGAAGGAGAAGAACGCCGGCTGGAAGAAGCTGCATGAGAATAGTAGTTCCTCGATGAAGATGCTGCAGGCCCTCGCCATGGAACAGAAGGAAGAGTTGGCGAAGCTCCGCATCGAGCACCCGGCTGCTGTCAAGGTACGTAATATGGCCGTGGAACAGATGATGAAGGCTCGCGTCGAGAAATGCCGCGTCATGGACACAATGATGAAGATGGCGAAGGAGACGCGCAAGGAGATGGAGGTCGTGTAGGCGATGAAGACGCAGTTACGACTCCGCGGCGAATTAGATCATTTGGGGTGATAATCTTCCTTCTTCTTTTGCTCCTGTGTTTCATCTTTTGCTTCGGGTGTTTCGCCGCACGTGTCACGTTCTCTGCGAGGCATGAATAGAACAATGTTTTTTTGAGGGAATGAATAGAACAATGCTAACAATGAGATGACTAGCAAATTAGATCATTTTTATCGCCATATGGCACTGGGCTGCCGTGTTTCGTGCTCCTCCGTCGCAGTACTACTCCAGTGGAAAACTTGAGTATACCGCACGGTTCTTTGCTCCTCCTCGATCAGGTCGTCGGCGCATTTATACGAGCAGTCAAATCACAAGGCCCCGCCTTCCAGCAGTAATGAGCCGTCAAATCACAAAGGCCCTCGCCTCTCGTGAAACCGACCAAGCTAGACTGCCCCGCCCTCTAGCCTTTTAAAAAATGTATACTTTTGTACAGCAGTAGTATCGATGGATTGCGCCATGGAGCAAAACTTGAAATTAAAAAAAGGTGGTACATATAGAGAGCGCTCGTCGCCAAATTATGCATATAGTACTATTAAAAAGGCTAGTCACAATAATGGTGTCCAGCACAACCCACCCCTCAAATAAAACTAAGAGGGTGCTTGGATACGTTTTAGTCCCATGACTAAAAGTAGTGGGACTAAAACATGCTAGCCTCACCCATGCTTGGATCCAAATACTAAAAAGGCTAAAATCAAGTTAATGAGCATTTATTATCCTCCAAACCCTCCAATCCAGAACTCGCCTGTGTTAAAGGAGAGGAGTTAAATGAGTAGAGAGAGGACTAATCCACATTTTAGTAGGGGTACCCCTGACTAAAAAAATTAGTCTCAAGACTAGTTTTAGCCCCTCTTTAGTCAGGGGTGCTTGGAACTTTAGCCTCTTAAAGAGACTATTTTTAGTCAGACTAAAATAAGTCCCTTGGATCCAAGCACCCTCTAAGCATCCTGGAATTCTTTGACAAAACTAAGCACCCTGAAATTCTTTGACAACTAAACTGCTGGCTATATGATGTTGGCCATATATATTGTACGTATATAATGTGAAGAAACGAGTGGTAGTACTATACCAACTAAAAGATGAAATGTAAGAAATACTAGTATGTACGTACTGAAGAGTTAAAGTAATGAGAAGAAACATAACATAGTTCTGCTGGGGGCTCAGCACAACACACCCCTCAAATTAAATTAAGCACACCTGAAATTAAACTTTGCAACTGTTTCGGTAGACACTTCATTAGAACCACCACGAGCAACGACACTGACACGTCCTCAACTTCGTCCTTGTCCCTCTTCCTCTTGGCCGATACTTCTTTGCTTGAACTACACACTTGGCTGTTGCTCTTCATTCAACCCTTGTAGATATTGAAGCAAAGGCAGCCATCCATTGCAGCGTACTGAATGTGGTCTATATCTAGTACATTCCGCTGCCATGCATGACGGTGAAACGTGTATGGAGGTTTCACCAGTTTACCGTACGAAGGATGAACCATGGCTCCTGCCAGGGTCAGCATTGAAGGCTGACGAGAGGGCACCAGCCGATTCTTCTGGAGGTCGAAGGGGTTGCCTACAACGAGGCCTATCCGACCTAGGATTTCTTTGTCGTTACCAAAGTCTACAGTAACGAATTTGACTAGGTTGCTCCCGAGGAAGTCCTTAAAATCCTGGCACTCAACGTCGGCATGGCATATGTGGTAGACCAAGCATAAGTCATGCACGCAAACCTGGATCACGGCGGGCTTCTTCCTCTCTTCGTCCTTTAGATCCTTCTCTCGTCCCAGGACTATGGTGTACTCAACATCTAGCCTAGTGACCCACTCATCATCTGAGTTTTCGAACATGCGTCTGAAGCGAGAAAGGCATCCTTTCACCGTCGCGGAAGAACGGGTGTAGATGACGTCGAACTCATCGCCGTTGATGGTTCTAACCTTGTACTCACCGCCGGTCATGGAGATTTGGGACGCCATGGATTTGGGAGGAGGGTTAGGATTAGTGGAACTGCCGTAATGTGAATGGACGGGACGACTAGGAGCGAACCGCCGTAGTATTGAAGGACGTGCGGGGACGAGTAGGAGCGAACTGCCAGCGTGCGAACGGCAGGGTAGTGGCTTTCCATTCTCCCATGATACGGGCTTCCGAGAGCCCTTGGATCTGAGATCGAACGGTTGCATGGCGTGATTCTAGACCTATGGGTGAATATCCTATCCTGGAGGGTTATTCTGCAAATTTTCAGCAACTTAGCATGCGACCGTTTGATCTCAGATCCAAGGGCTGCCAGCAGCCCGTATCATGGTCGCGCCTACCACGACCGTCGCGTCGCTCGCGCGGTCGCGCCCTTGGAGATTTAACACGGTGCGTTAGGCTATCTGATGTTGGCATGTCATACATAGTCATCACTTAGTCACTCATACTACAACAAGGTTGGCTATAAGTGTATTTTTTGTTACTCCTCTCTATCTCTTTCTTCGTACTCAAGGAAGAAACGGTGCTAGTAAGCGCGTGTATTTATTGCATTTGCCAAGGAGTGACCTCTTCCAATGAAATGGTGTTGCTAAGTTTGCTTCATTTAATTAGCTATAGACTCAAAATTGTCTTTTCACCTAGGTACACGCGCTTAGCACCGTTTCTTCCTTGGGTCACCAAACTAGTCTCTCTCTTCTTGATTAACTTGCCACATCAGACTTTATGCCTATGTGGCAAGCTTAAGCACCTGTAGGAGCAAGTAAAAGTAAGTACAATAGTGCGCTTTACATGGCATTTTTGCATATGTGGAGGAAAGAGAGGCAAGGAAAAAGTGGAGAAGTGGGCTCTCATGCAAGAGCCAGCCTCTACTACATGGTGGAGCATTGGGAGAGGCACCTGTATGGAGGTGGTCAGGAATCTGGGAGACTCACGCCGGTCGTAGCGCCGCAGTTAAAATGATAATGGCAAGTCAAATCACGGGGCCCCACCTGTCCAGCAGTAACTCGCTGTCAAATCACACAGCCCTACGTTTGCAGCAGCCTACTCCCTCGTCTTCTCGCGTCTCTGTCGAACCGACTAGGCGGAACTGCCCCGCCGCCTACCGCGCAGGAAAAGCCCCGCCCTCGACTTTTAAATAGTATACAGTATACTAATTTTGTATCCATGGATTGCGCCCGCGCCATGGAGCAAAGCGTCTAGAAAACGGAGGAGACACGGTGGTCTTGCAATAGAGAAGAGGGAGAGGCGAGACGGTGGTTTTGGAATGGAGATGATGGAGAGGAGAGGAGGTGGTTTTGCAATGGAGAAGAGGGAGAGGAGCGTGCGGCAGCGATTTAGGATTGGATGAGAGGGCCGACGTGCTCTGACTAGATCAAAATAAAAATCAATTTACCCTTCAATTAAGAAAGCGACCCCACATTAACTAGTCTCCCAATCTAAATGCAGCGCCGCTCCTCTCCTCTTCCATTTCAAAACCACCGCCCCTCCTCTCCTGTTCCAGTCCAAAACCAGCGTCGCTCCTCTCCCGTTCTAATCCAAAACCAGCGCTGCTCCTCTCCTCTTCCATTCAAAAACCACCGCCGGCGAGTGAAGGTGCTGTGGAGAAGTAGATCGATGGAGGAGTACAACCGATACGTGAGGATCGCAGACGGCGACCCTGTGAAGCTAGCTAGGATGTTGGAGATACAGTCTTGGTTTGACAACAAGGACCAACTAGCGGCGACGGCGACATCCATGGCCAAATATCTGCAACAGAGCGAAAAGGCGGCGATACTCCCGGAGGGAGTCGCGCCGGAGTACATAGAGCTGCTCCTCTGGGCCATGGAGCAAACAGATTCACCGAATCCGATCGTGAGGGAGCGGTGGTGGGAGTATCGATCCCAGATGGAGCATCCACCAGAGATTGAAGGATCGAGCATCTACAGGGTGCCGTTTGTGAGGGTGTCCTGCCAGAGCGAGCCGGTGGAGTCTTCGTCGACCGAACCCAACTGCAAGAGGAGAAAAGCAGTTGGCCCGACGACGCTTCCCCGCCATCGTCTCCCTCGCCGTTCACATCGTCTCACGGGGCGGCTGTCTGCCGCCGAGGAATAGGAGGGGGCTGCCCCCCCCAGCCCAATAGTCGGGCAGGTTGTGAATTGTCAGGAGGAGCTTAGGGTTGTCAGTATTTGCAGGTTGTGAATTGTGTTTTGTGTTGTGTATTTTGAGAGTACTTTCAGATATGAATGTCTTTTGAATTTCAGATTTGCAGTATTGAGCATATGAAGTATTTTATGAATTCTAGAGATCTATTTTTAGCACTTAAAAATGTAGTTTCATAGGAGTATAAAAGTGCAGACAATGTGATTCTCAGAGAAGAAACTGCAAGTTTCAGTTTCAGATTAGAAACTGCAAGTTCAGTTTCAGATAAGAAACTGCAACTTTCAGAGGCAGAGCATTTATATTAACACGGCCTTTTCAAACAGGGTTAACATCATGTTGGAAGTTTTATTCATGGTCGAAAATGGAACTACCAGCCAGTTAACATCATGCTGATCAACATTCATGCATAGCACATCTTCATATGATGCACAGTCAAAATGCCCACACAATGTCGAGTGTGCGAAACACAGAGAAAACGAGGGACGAAGTTTTGGCAAGTGTTGGACGTGGTTTTGGGCTGCCCCGTCTAGGCTTTCATTTTTAACATGCGCAGCCCACGACCTCGGATGGGAGGTCCATAGGCCTGTTTGTATTTTCTTAGGGCCGTCATGTATCGACCGGCCTATGGACCTCCCATCCGAGGTTTTATTTTTGGCAGCCCAATTTATGTATTTTTTGAAGAAAACGCAGAGGTATGTTCTATTTTTCTATATAAGAATAGGAACGCCAGGTCCAACTTATGTTTCCCTTCTAACTATATTATATATATTTAAATTATTTTATATGTTGACTATTTAGTTCACATACTCCCTCCTTTTCGGTTTATAGGGCTTATCTCAAAATTTTACTTTTAATATTTTATAAGGCTCAATTTGGTTGTTTTCCATCACATGTTCAGATTCCAAGGTGCATTAAATCATTGCATGCAAGTATTAAGAGAAAATTGACAATGCATGTACTTTATGCATGCATGCATTGCAATTTATGCATTGATAAACATAATTTTTTGAGGAAAACAAGTGCATTAATTAGGTGCTTTTGCAAACTACAAAAAGTATTCCACCATTCATCATCTACCTTGGTTGGTGAGATTTTTGAATTGAGCCCTATAAACCGAAAAGGAGGGAGTAATTGGCAAATAGATCTCGCCGCCACCCCCCGCCTCCTAACACCGGGCGTGCCTGCCCCCCTCAGCAAGTCCGCTCGCGCGCCCTCAGGCAGATGTACAAGATGCATCTCCCACATGTCTACAAAGCCTTCCCGCGGATGCTCCAGCCGCTCGACTCCGTTGCGCCGGCGGTGCTGCGGGAGACTCGAGGGAGGAGATGGAGGGAGCAGGCGATGCGGATCCGCAACGACGCTCTCTTCTGGACCCAGTGCACGCGCGAATGGAGGGAAGCCGAGGAGGAAGCTGCGAGGGAGGAAGCCGAGGAGGGACCGAATCCATTCTCTCACTCGCGCAGGTATGCTCGGATGTGCAAGGATCATGTGGATTGGGAGCTGTTGAATCTAGTCCTGCGAATCTACTTCGAAGGAGATTTCTCGAAGAAGCACAGGATGGCCCACCCTAGTGAGCCGCCGATTGCGTTCGTTCGATGGGCGAAAGGAGAAGTGAATTCAGGAGATCCACGCCATGCTGCAAGATGGGAATGCTTGACTGGACTCCTGCCCACCAGCACGCCACCGGAGCCGGAGCAGGTGGATCCCCTACCTTATCTCTCCCCCAAACCTGCAGAAGATTGAAATTAGGCTTGCAATCTGCTTCAATTGAGCTGTCTGGTGGTTATTTCTGCTTCCTGAGAGACAACATCTGGCTGGAGGATGAGCAGGAACCAGGAACTCCGATGAATTTCCCCTATCACAATGGGGGGAGCGCTGATTGGGCAGTGGTACGGCCCACCTCCACCCCAAATGGGGGCACAATCTGGGCAGGCTCCTGTAATTGTCCAAGATCAATCTGCTGGTGGTTCTGACTCTCAGATCAGTGGGAAATCTCAAGGCAAGAATCAGCAAAAGAAGAGATAGGACATCCAGAAAACTGCTCCTGCCCCTGCTTCAGGCCTTATGGCATACTCTGAGGTGATCTGCTACAACTGTGGGGAACCAGGGCATCATTTGGATAAATGTGTCAAGCCCAAGAGTTGTTTTATCTGCAAAATGGTTACCCATAAAGTTGAGAATTGCCCTGTCAGAAGGAAAACCCACAGTTCTGCTAGATATGTTGGAAGTGATAGAAATACTGCTTACTTCCATGCAGTAGCTAACCAGAGGAGGAGCAAAACCCTCATTCACTCCCTTGATGGCCCTAATGGCCCTGTTACTGAGGTAGATGAGATGCTGAAAGTGGCTAGTGACTTCTACAAAGACCTGTTTAAGAAAGAAAACTCTTCTGGGTTCTCTCTACAAAACAATTTTTTCTCTGCTTCTGAAAAAGTCTCTCCTGCTGAAAATGAGCTGCTAGAAGCCCCTTTTTCAGAGACAGAGGTGAAGGAAGCCATTTTTAGCTCTTATCATGATAGGGCTCCTGGTCCTGATGTGATTCCTTTCTTGTTTTACCAGCATTTTTGGGACTTGGTGAAAAATGATCTCTTAGATCTTTTCCAAGCCTTTCATAGAGGAGAGTTGGATCCAGCAACTTACTCATGGGGGGTCTGTTGGGGTCAAGTTAAATAACTGTGAAAGTGATTTTTTCCTTGCTGGTAAAGGCCTTAGGCAAGGTGACCCCATCTCCCCGCTTTTGTTTAATTTAGTAGTGGACGTTCTTACTAAAATGCTGAGAAAAGCTGCTGATCATAGTCTGATTGCAGGGCTCTGTCCTGAGGTCTGCCCTGGTGGCATCATCTGCTTTCAATATGCAGATGATACCATCCTTTTCTTAGACAATGACTCCACACATGCTAGCAATCTGAAAATTGTTCTAACCTGGTTTGAACAAGTCTGAGGCATGAGAATCAACTACTCTAAAAGTGAACTCATCCCTATCAACATGGATGATCAGGAGTTAGCTGACTTCCTCTCTATTCTAGTCTGTAATAAACGTAACTTCCCCATTAAGTACCTAGGTATCCCTCTCCACTATGATAAACTGAGGAGAGAGGATATCCAACCCCTTCTGGATAAAATCATTAAAAGGATTGCTGGGTGGAGGGGAAAACTTCTCTCTTACAGAGGTAGATTGATCCTCATACAAGCTTGTTTGGCTAGAATTCCAGTGTATCTCCTCTCCTTCTTCAAGTTCCCTAAATGGGCAGTGAACCTCATCAATTCTCAGATGTCTCATTGCTTGTGGAATGATTTTGAGGGAAATAGGAAGCTACACCTTGCTAATTGGGCCCTAGTCTCTATAAAAAAGATTTTGGAGGCCTAGGCATACCTAACCTCCAAGAAATTAACATATGCCTTCTAGGGTCTTGGATTAAAAGATTCTATGAGGAAGACCTGAAACCCTGGAAGCTTCTTATTGCCCATAAATACCTAGGAAATAAACCTAATATTTTTGTCCCTTCCTCCAACCCTAAGACCTCTAGATTCTGGAAAGGATTAAAATCTATTATGCATGCTGTGAAATTTGGCTATAGATGGAACATAGGGGATGGGAGCAGAACCAGATTCTGGGAAGATAGTTGGTTTGGCACATCCCCCCTAGCAGTCCAATTTTGGCCTATTTACTCTGTCCGCAATGAGCTTAACAAAAGTGTCAATGAAGTTTGGGACGGTCAATGCCTAAAACTCTCTTTAACAAAAGCATTACCTTTACTGCCGAGCCGGATGCCCTGATTTGGCAGCTGGACAATAAGGGGAAGTATTCCTCCAGCTCCCTCTATCATGTTATCAACTTTAGAGGGGTTCAACCCGTGTTTATCCTTGCTGTCTGGAAATTGAGAGTTCCCCCTAAAATTCATGTATTTCTCTGGCTTCTCTCCAAAAACAAATTGATGACTAGGGATAACCTTAGGAAGAGACACATCATCAAACCCCTTGATTGTGTTTACTGCTTGGAACAAGAGTTTTGTTCTCACCTATTTTTTGAATGTATAGTTGCTAAACATCTATGGGCCCACATTGAGGAATATTTCTCTAGTCAGATTGGCTCATCCTTCGAATCTATCGCCAGATTCTGGATTGCTACCAAAAAGTGCTCAGTTTTAAACACTGTTAGCTCAGCTGTCCTTTGGTGCCTCTGGAAATATAGAAATGCTATGATTTTCAGTAACACCTCCTGGATTTCCATTCCGCAGGTCTTGAGGTTGATCAGGAACATGGTGAGGAACTGGGCGATTCTCTCCTCCGGATCGGACAAGGACAAGTTGATGAGCTTCGTGGAAACCCTAACAAGATTCCTCCAGAAACCGTTGGCGATCACTTGTGGCTGAACAAGGCTCGACCTGCTCTGGGGCTGGACCCATGGGCTCGTCTCAAGATCTCTGATGAAGATGATGGGCACCTGGCACCGAAAAAGAGGGACATCCACCATGCTATGCCTTCCAGCCCGGTCTCTCCGCTTGCTTATTGGTCGCCGCAGGCTGACACGGCCCCTCGGCTGAAGACCATGAAGGCTTCGTTGGACCCTCCTTGTGTCATTTGAGTGCTCTATCCGCTCTGCCTTTGGCACCGCTCGGGTGATTTGTGTTATTTAGAGAACTTGTTCATCCACCCCCCTAGTTTGTAGCTTTTCTACCTTTGCTTTCGAACTGCTCTTTGAGCTGCTGTATCAGAATATGTTGTGGTTTCGTTCTCAGCAATGGAACCGGGGAGATGCTCCCTGTTTTTTCTAAAAAAATATTTCATATGTTATTATATATTATTTTTATTGTCATCATATATTTAATAGATACTTACATATGTAAGAAAACAATATCCCACTCTTATTAACTTATAAAAATAATTTCTTAACAAATAAAATCCTGGATTGTTTTGGCACGAAAATCCTAGTGATTGTGTACAAAAGCTTGGTAAGATTTAAGGACGAATGTAATAATATCACTTATTATTTAAATATATTTATAACAAAATGCTCAACCCCTTTTTATTTTTTGATAACATTGCTGGCCCAACCCAACATTATAATTAGAATCAGCCCAGCAAAATTGTGTATTTCGAGAAAGTGCAAATGGCCTGTAATTTTTTAGGAAATAAAATAAACGGGCCGCATAGACGCTACATTATTTGTTCACCCAGCCCAGCTAATGGTTGTAATTCAAAAAAAAGATCAAATTGACTGTAAATTCTACCGCAAAAAAATAAAAAAAGACTGTAAATTCTGAAAAAATGGGTTGAATACATGCCACATTTTTGGAGGCTGAAATGTGGGCCAATAGGTCGAAGCCAATGCAAGTCGTTGTCAATTTAGTCAACAAATGATTCTGACATGTTAGCCGTTGGATTTACATCCAACGACAGGCATCCATCTTCAATCTCTCGTCTTCTTCCTCCAGCGCCGCCGGGACCACCCCCCGCCTCCTGCTGCTAGTAGCTCTGCTTAGCACGCTTCGCTATGAAGCGCTATTCCACCGTTGGCCAGGCCATCCCTCCACCCCTCCACACCTCCTGTTCTTGTCCACCGACTACCGAACCACACCACACTAGAACCAGTTAACACTCGTACACCTCTCCGTCTGCGACTCTACTCCCGTGTCTTCCCATCTCCGGCTCGTTGTTGTCTAGGGCCTCGCCGTCGTCCACCACCTTGGATGCGCTCGGCGCGGCGTGGTCAACGTGGTCAACGAACGACACCATCGGAAGTAGACTGTGCATGGAGAGGCTGACAGCTGGGTCCACGGCCGCACACAAGGAAATGCCTCCTTATTACGCGCAAAATAATGATTCCTCCACCTGACATCTGGGACCCACCGGAAGGGCCTCTGTATTTCATGAAATAAAGTGCCCCCCGCTAACATGTCGGACCCACCAGCTATCTTCGCACGCAAAGAAGTGCCTCCTTATTACGCACAAAAAAATGAATATTCCCCCTTCCAGCTGGAACCCAGCATAGTGGGAGGCTGACTTGTGGGCCTACCAAGTTGACGGGGACGGAGGGCTTTGTCAACTTAGTCAATATGAACGATTCTAGCTCCTGTTACCGTACGATGTTCATCCAACGGCCGTAGTGCTTCTTCAACCTCTGGTCCTCTTGCTCCAGCCGCCCAAACCAGCGTCGGTCGTGCCATGTGCTCCTGCCTCCCGTGGCCGGCTGTGATGTCGCGGAGGCCTCACCGCCCCCTACTACTCCCACAGCTGGCCAGGCCATCCCTCTACTCACCCACACCCCTGTTAATCTGCAGCGACAGCAACCTCACACCGCAGCCGAACCAGTGAACCCTCGTACTCCTCTTCGCATGGGCATCCATTGTTGTGTCTTCCCCGGCTCCGAGTCGTCCCCTTCCTAGTCCTCGCCGTCGTCCACCGCCCTGGTGCTCTCGACGCGGCGTGGTCAACATGGTCAACAACCGACTTCCATCGGAAGAGTACTGTACGTGCAGAGGCTGATAGCTGGGTCCACGGCAGCCACAAGGAAGTGCCTCCTTATTACGCGGAAAATAATTATTCCTCCACCTGACAACAGGGACCCACCGGACGGGCCACCAATATTTTGCGAAAAAATCGTTTCCCCCTGACTGCTGGGACCCACCGAACGGGCCACCATATTTCGCGAAAAAAACGTTCCCCCCGCTGTCATCTCGGACCCACCGGAAGTGCCTCCTTATTACGCACAAAAAAGTGAATACTCCTCCGGCTAGCTGGGACCCACCTTGCTGGGAGGCTGACTTGTGGGCCTACTAAGTTGACGGGGACTAAGGGCTTTGTCAACTTAGTCAATATGAACGATTCTAGCTCCAGTGACCGTACGATGTCCATCCAAGGGCCGTAGTGCTTCTTCAACCTCTGGTCTTCTTGCTTCAGCCGCCCAAAGCAGCGTTGGTCGTGTCGCATGCTCCTGCCTCCCCTGGCCGGCTGTGCCGCCGCAGAGGCCTCACCGCCCCTACTATTCCCGTTGCTGGCTAGGCCCTGCGGCGACGGCAGCCTCACACCACAGCCAAACCAGTGAACCCTTGTAGTCCTCTCCGCGCGGGCTTCCACTGCCGCGTCGTCCCCTTCCTAGGCCTTGTCGTCGTCCACCGCCGTGGTGCTCTCCACACGGTGTGGTTAACGTGGTCAAGGAACGACTTCCATCGGAAGAGTACTGTACGTGGAGAGGCTGACAGCTGGGTCCACGACCACAGCCCAGTTTTTTGTGATTTGCCAAGTAAGTCGCTTTGTCAGGCCTGTTGGGCTGCAAATCTTTCAAGACGAGGAGAGCTTTCATCCAGCTGGCCGAGAAAATGGCCCATCAGTAATGAGAAATGGGTTGTACATTTTTAAAACACATCAAACCGGCAATTAGTTTCAAATATCTTTTTTTCATTTCAAGATTTTAAATTACATTAATTTTTATGCGTGGAGAATTTGTTGGATTTTATATTGATATACATTTATTTTTAAAATCAGTTTGAATGTGAGTCGAAATTTTGGGATTAAAAACAGTTTGGATCGCACCGAAATATGCAAAATTTCGTATAATTTTTTAACCGTTGCCACAATATGGGATGCAATGCTAACAAAAAGAATATGGGCTCCAAAAAAACCTTAAGAATTAGCAAATGGGCTGTAAATTATTAGAAATAATGGCAGATGGGTTGTATGCTGTTTTCCACAGATTTGAGGCTTTCCTAAAAAAAGGTTGACGCACAAGCACTGACTGTTGGATGTCCATCCAACGGCCGTCGTGCTTCTTCAATCTCTGCTCTTCCTGCTCCAGCAGCTCAAAGAAGCGCCGGCGGGACTGCCTGCTCCCTCCTCCTCGCGGCCGGCTTTGCTGCCGCGCAGGCCTTACCGCCCGACCGTATTCCCATCGCTGGCCTAGCCATCCCTCTACTCACCCACACCTGTTGTTATTCTCCGGCGACGGCAGATGAACCATTAAACCCTCGTATAGTCATACTCCCCTTCGCGTGGAAAACAACTGCCGAGTCTTCCCTGCCTCCGTGTCGTCCCCTTCCTAGGCGTCGCCGTCGTCCACTGCCCTGGTGCTCTCGGCGCGGCGTGGTCAACGTGGTCAAGGAACGACTTCCATCGGACGTGGACTGTACGTGGAGAGGCTGACAGCTGGGTCCACGGTGGCAGCAAGGAAGTGCCTCCTTATTACATGGAAAATAATGATTCCTCCACCTGACAACAGGGACCCACCGGACGGGCCACCGTATTTCACGAAAAAAACATTTCCCGCCTGACTACTGGTACCCACCAACTACACCTTCGCACGCAAGGAAGTGCATCCGGGCAAAAAAACGATTCGCTCCCCTGACTGCTGGGACCCACCAGCTACATCTTCACACGCAAGGAAGTGCGTCCAGGCAAAAAAAACCAAAACAATTCGCCCCCCTGACTGCTGGGACCCACCAGCCCCCCGACTGCTAGGACCCACCAGCTACATCTTCGCACGCAAGGAAGTGCATCCGAGCAAAAAAACGATTCGCCCCCTGACTACTGGGACCCACTAGCTACATCTTCGCAGGCAAGTAAGTGCCTGACAGTCGGGACCCACCTGGTCGAAGCGTACGTGGCATTGTCATTCTGGTCGTGAACGTGTACATACATATATACTGGTGGATGTAGAGGCGTGCACGTGTCGTAGTAGTGGCAGCCAGGGTGCAAGAAAGAAAATATGGCCACGTATGTGTACATACGGGCGGGGTCTCGAACGCCTACTCGCGCATACGTACGGCGATGGCTTGTGTACATGGCTGGGTCGGAACGGAGAAACAACGTCGTCGTCGTGTTCATGGGGAGGCAACGTAATGCGTGGTCATGTTCATCAGGAGGGCTTGGACGGAAGAGGCAATGGAAACAAGGCCTGGCGTACCGCACAACGGAGGAAACGGACCTCCTACGGTCGAAACGGGGGTCCTGTTGATCAGGAGGGGTGTGGCGTACTGCAAAACAGAGGAAACGGACCTCCTACGGTCAAAACGGGGGTCCTGTTGATCGGGAGGGGTGTGGCGTACCGCAAAACGGAGGAAACGGACTTGTGTTGGAGCGCTGCGGTTGAAACGGGGGTCCTGTTCATCGGGAGGGGTGTGGCGTACTGCAAAACGGGACTCCACGGGATATTGTTCATCTCCATCGTCGACCCCCTCCAGCCTCCATGAGCTACTGTTCATCCACCATCGACCTCCTCCAGCCTCCACGGGCTCCTGTTCATCCAGCCTCCACCGCGCGCTACTCCACCGGCTATTGTTCAACCACCCCTCCACCGTATACTGTTCATCCAGCCCTCCACACCACGGGGTCCTGTTCAACCACCCCTCCACGGGCACCCCTCCACCGTCTACTGTTCATCCTGCCCTCCACACCACGGGGTCCTGTTCATCCACCCCTCCACGGGCACCCCTCCACCGTCTACTGTTCATCCAGCCCTCCACCACACCACGGGGTCCTGTTCATCCAGAGGCAACGCCACCGCTCACTATTCATCCAAACCCCCCGCAAAGCTCACTGTTCATCCCATTGATCGACTTCAGTTAGCAGCAGTAGCCAAGGAATCGCTCGATCGGGTTCAGTTAACAGCCATCAATCGATCGCTCGGGTTCAGTAACGCGTAGCCTGCAGTGCAATCGCTCGGGTTCAGTTAGAGCCCAACACCTCGCTCGGGTTCAGTTAGAGCCAATGCCTCGCACACACGCGCATACGTGTACGAGAGAAACGCACATCGCTCGGCCCCCGACCTCCCACCATAACCGGGAACTCCCCGAAATTTTCCTCCCCCTCGCTTCTACCATGGTTTTTTCCGTCATGGACGGCCCAAAGAATGTCATGCAGTTGCGTCTCCGGCCCGTCCAGGACGAAAAGCCCATTTTCTGTCATGATTTTTTGTCATAGAAGTAGGAGCCCACCACATCTATGATGATACCGGGTTTTGTCACAATTATCGTCATAGAAGTGCCATATGTATGACAGAAAAAAATTTCGTTCGGCCCAAAATGTCATGGATGTGTCTTTTTTGTAGTGATGGGATATCACGTGATCCACTTGATGTATGTTTTGGTGATCAACTTGCGACTTCCATGACCTCGTCAACTTATGCATAGGGGTTGGCACACATTTTCGTCTTGACTCTCCGGTAGAAACTTTGGGGCACTCTTTAAGTTCTTTGTGTTGGTTGAATAGATGAATCTGAGATTGTGTGATGCATATCGTATAATCATACCCACGGATACTTGAGGTGACATTGGAGTATCTAGGTGACATTAGGGTTGTGGTTGATTTGTGTCTTAAGGTGTTATTTTACTACGAACTCTTGAATAGATTGATCAGAAAGGATAACTTTGAGGTGGTTTCGTACCCTACAATAATCTCTTCGTTTGTTCTCCGCTATTAGTGACTTTGGAGTGACTCTTTTTTGCATGTTGAGGGATAGTTATATGATCCAATTATGTTATTATTGTTGAGAGAACTTGCACTAGTGAAAGTATGAACCCTAGGCCTTGTTTCCTAGCAATGCAATACCGTTTGTGCTCACTTTTATCATTAGTTACCTTGTTGTTTTTATATTTTCAGATTACAAAAACCTATATCTACCATCCATATTGCACTTGTATCACCATCTCTTCGCCGAACTAGTGCACCTATACAATTTACCATTGTATTCGGTGTGTTGGGGACACAAGAGACTCTTTGTTATTTGGTTGCAGGGTTCTTTGAGAGAGACCATCTTCATCCTACGCCTCCCACGGATTGATAAACCTTAGGTCATCCACTTGAGGGAAATTTGCTACTATCCTACAAACCTCTGCACTTGGAGGCCCAACAACGTCTACAAGAAAAAGGTTGTGTAGTAGACATCAATAGGCATCACGCCTGCGACAAGTAGATCGAAACGATTCTGCATCTACTACTATTACTCCAAACATCGACCGCTATCCAACATGCATCTAGAGTATCAAGTTCATAATTACAGAGTAACACATTAGGCAAGATGACATGATGTAGAGGGATAAACTCAAGCAATATGATATAAACCCCATCTTTTTATCCTCGATGGCACAATACAATACGTGCCTTGCTGCCCCTGCTGTCACTAGGAAAGGACACCGCAAGATTGAACCCAAAGCTAAGCACTTCTCCCATTGCAAGAAAGATCAATCTAGTAGGCCAAACCAAACTAATAATTCGAAGAGACTTGCAAAGATAACTAATCATACATAAAAGATTTTAGAGAAGAATCAAATATTATTCATAGATAAACTTGATCATAAACCTACAATTCATCGGATCTCGACAAACACACCGCAAAAAGAGTTACATCGAATAGATCTCCAAGAAGATCGAGGAGAACTTTGTATTGAGATCCAAAGAGAGAGAAGAAGCCATCTAGCTAACAACTATGGACCCGAAGGTCTATGGTAAACTACTCACACATCATCGGAGAGCCTATGGTGTTGATGTAGAAGCCCTCCGTGATCGATTCCCCCTCCAGCGGAGCTCCAGAAAAGGCCCTAAGATGGGATCTCTTGGGTACAGAAGGTTGCGGCGGTGGAAATAGGGTTTCGTGGTGCTCCTGGATGTTTTCGAGATATATGGATATATATAGGAGGAAGAAGTAGGTCGGTGGAGCTACGAGGGGCCCACGAGGGTGGCGGGCGTGCCGAGGGGGGCAGGCGTGCCACCCTGCCTCGTGGCTCCCTCGTTTCTTTCTTGACGTCCACTCCAGGTCCCCTGGATCACGTTTGTTCCAAAAGTAACTCTCCCATAGGTTTCATTCCATTTCGATTCCATTTGATATTCCTTTTCTGCGAAACACTGAAATAGGCAAAAAACAACAATTTGCACTGGGGCTTGGGTTAGTAGGTTAGTCCCAAAAATAATATAAAAGTGTATAATAAAGCCCATTAACATCCAAAACAGATAATATAATAGCATGGAACAATAAAAAATTATAGATACGTTGGAGACGTATCACTTTATCACGGTTTCGTGGTTGCGCGCCATTCCCACCAGCGCCTGGATGCGCATGCTGGCCCGATGCGTCCTGGGAGTGACGCATGGGGCTCTTCCCGCAGCGGCGGCCAGGGGCGCCGACGTCGCGGTGTTGCTCATCGCGTGCGACCTGGGAAGGTCGCAGCGTGGGCGCTGGCTCGGGCATCCTAGAGGTCGCCGCGCCGCCCGTGGGTAGCACGGTCCTGCTCCTGGACCCAGCCGCGCGCGGCTCATCATTGCGGATGTGAACAACGCCGCTCGCCTAGCTCCGATCACCAGATTGTCGTGGATGCTCACGGGACACTCCTCCGCTGCCATCCGCGACTGTCTCGTCCCCCGCCCGTGCTGGCACGGGCGGTCCGGCTCCAGACGAACCGATCGCCGTGATCGTCTTCTTCTTCGGGGCCATCACGATGATGGAGTTGATAAGTTGACTTCAAAACCAGATTTTCACAGCTTGCGCCCCCTACCTGGCGCGCCAAAGATGTCGGGGCTCAGGAACGACACCTCTGGGATCACAGGGAATCCCTACTGCAGTTGCTGGGGCGCGGGGCTGTAAAAAGAGTGGGTTTAGAAGATCAACGCGGGGGGGGGGAGTTTATCCAGGTTTGGGCCACAAATCGTGCGTAATACCCTACTCCTGCTGGTTTGTGTTTATCTGGTGTTCTTGGACTAGCTACAAAGCGTGCAGGGTCCGAAAAGTCTGAATCCCCTCACAGTACGCCGCGGGCCTCCTTTTATAGTCAAAGGGGCTACCACAATGGCACACAGGAGGTGGAAAGTTGTATAGTAGTTGAGTTTATCGCCTGGCATTACGGGACAAAATGCATTAAATGCGCTACTTAGGTGTCCTCTTGCTTTATCGGGGACGACAACAAAGCCCGTCCCGTCCATCGCCGCTTCGCCTTGCTCCGACACAAGTCCAAGCCAACGAGGCATGCAGCGCCATGTAGGCTGGCAGGCTGCTGAGCTGGCGTGGTGGCAGGGTCTTCACAAAGATCTGCATGCCACCACGTAGGTGCTTGACTAGTTGGCTTAGGAGCCATGTCCTGCCATGTGGGTACCTACTTAGTTGGTGGGTTGGCTGCTGAGCTGGGGTGGCGACGGGGTGGCAAGGCCTTGCCGCGTTCTTGCTGACCCTTGCCGGGGCCTTGTGGGCGCCCTCGGCAAGAGTCTTGCCAGGGCCTCGTGGGTATCTTTGGCAGGAGCCTTGTCGGGGCCTCGTGGGCATCCTCGGCAAGGGGCCTTGCTGTTGTCTTGTTTCTTGGTTCCTATCTAGGCCTCGCAGGCCCTTTGTCTTTTGTCCCACCAAGCGCGGTCGCAGGCATGTGGCTGCGACTGCCCGCGCACAAGTAAAGGGGTACAAAAAGGACCCCTACTTTTATACACCGACAGTTGCGCGGTACTAGAGAGGCTAGCAACGGTGGAAGGGTGAGAGTGCGTATAATCCATGGACTCAACATTGGTCATAAAGAACTCACATACTTATTGCAAAAATCTACAAGTCATCAAAACCAAGAACTACGCGCATGCTCCTAGGGGGATAGATTGGTAGGAAAAGACCATTGCTCGTCCCCGACCGCCACTCATAAGGAAGACAATCAAAGAAATACCTCATGCTTCAAATTTGTTACACAACAATTACCATACGTGCATGCTACGGGACTTGCAAACCTCCGCACAGTATTTCTCAAATTCATAATTATTCTACTAGAATGACTCTAATATCACCATCCTCATGTCTCAAAACAATCATCAAGCATCAAACTTCTCATAGTATTCAACGCACTTTATATGAAAGTTTTTATTATACCCATCTTGGATGAACATCATATTAGGACTAGTTTTATAGCCAAAGCAAATTACCATGTTGTTCTAAAAGACTCTCAAAATAATATAAGTGAAGCGTGAGAGCTCAATAATTTCAATAAAATAAAACCACCACCGTGCTCTAAAAAGTTATAAGTGAAGCACTAGAGCAAAATTATCTAGCTCAAAAGATATAAGTGAAGCACATAGAGTATTCTAATAAATTCCGATTCATGCATGTCTCTCCCAAAAGGTGTGTACAGCAAGGATGATAGTGGTAAAATAAAAAGCAAAGACTCAAATCATACAAGACGCTCCAAGCAAAATAGCCTCAAGTGAAGTTACCGAAGGAAGAAGATGAAAGAGGGGGTGCCTTCCGGGGCATCCCCAAGCTTAGGCTTTTGGTTGTCCTTGAATTTTACCTTGAGGTGCCTTGGGCATCCCCAAGCTTAGGCTCTTGCCACTCCTTAATCCAAAATCCCTCAAAGCTTTACCCAAAAACTTGAAAACTTCACAACACAAAACTTTAACAGAAAATCTCATGAGCTCCGTTAGTATAAAAAAATAAACCACCACTTTAAAGTACTGTAATGAACTCATTATTTATTTATATTGGTGTTAAACCTACTGTATTACAACTTATCTATGGTTCATACCCCCCAATAGTACTCATAGATTCATCAAAATAAGCAAACAACATGCGAAAAACAGAATCTGTCAAAAACAAAACAGTCTGTAGAAATCTGGAAGTTTCGAATACTTATGTAACTCCAAAAATTCTGAAAAATTAGGACGACCAGGATAAAAAGTATATTGATCTAATGCAGTTGGAATTGGTATTTTATTGCTCTTTTCTAAAAAAGGATAATTATTTTAGTGAGCGCGTATTTTCTGTTTTTATCACCAAGATCAAACAATAATCACCCAAGAAGATCCTAAAGGCTTTACTTGGCACAAACACTAATTAAAACATAAAAAACACAATCATAATAGAAGCTAGATGAATTATTTATTACTAAACAGGAACAAAAAGCCAAGAACAAAAATAAAATTGGGTTGCCTCCCAACAAGCGCTATCGTTTAACGCCCCTAGCTAGGCCTAAAAACAAGAATAGATCTAGGTATTGACATCTTTGGTATGCAATCCATAAGTGGCTCTCATAATAGATTCATAAGGAAATTTAATTTTCTTCCTAGGAAAGTGTTCCATGCCTTTCCTTAACGGAAATTGGAATCTAATATTTCCTTCTTTCATGTCAATGATTGCGCCAATCGTTCTAAGGAAGGGTCTACCAATAATAATAGGACATGTAGGATTGCAATCTATATCAAGAACAATGAAATCTACGGGCACATAATTCCTATTTGCAACAATAATAACATGATTAATCCTTCCCATAGGTTTCTTAATGGTGGAATCCGCAAGATGCAAGTTTCAAGAACAATCATCAAATTCACGGAAAACTAGCACATCACACAAAGTTTTTGGAATCGTGGAAACACTAGCACCCAAATCACATAAAGCATAGCATTCATAATTTTTAATCTTAATTTTAATAGTAGGTTCCCACTCATCATAAAGTTTTCCAGGGATAGAAACTTCTAGTTCAAGCATTTCTTCATAGGATTGCATTAAGGCATCAACGATATGTTTAGTAAAAGCTTTATTTTGGCTATAAGCATGAGGAGAATTTAACACGGATTGCAACAAGGAAATACAATCTATCAAAAAGCAATTGTCATAATTAAGTTCCTTGAAATCTAGAATAGTGTGTTCATTGCTATGTAAAGTTTTGACCTCTGCAATCCCACATTTATTAATTTTTGCATCAAGATCTACAAACTCCGAATCATTGGGACGCCTTTTAACTAAAGTTGACTCATCTCCAGTCCCATCTTTATCAAGATTCATATTGGAAAACAAATATTTAATAGGAGTCACATCAATCACTTTTAGATCTTCATCATTATTATCATGAAAACTAGAAGAACACACTTTCACAAAACAATCCTTTTTAGCACGCATCCTAGCGGTTCTTTCTTTGCACTCGTCAATGGGAATTATCATGGCTTTGAGAGAATCATTGATGTCATGCTTAGGTGGGATAGATCTAAGTTTCAAAGAATCAACATCAAGAGAAATTCTATCCACATTCCTAGCCAACTCATCAATCTTAAGCAATTTTTGTTCCACCAAAGCATTGAAATTCTTTTGCGAACTCATAAATTCTTTAACACTAATCTCAAAATCAGAGGGCATCTTATTAAAATTTCCATAAGAGTTGTTGTAGGAATTACCATAATTATTAGAGGAATTACTAAGAAACGGCCTAGAATTAAAGTTTCCTCTATACATGTTGTTACCAAAATTGTTCCTACCAACAAAATTCAGATCCATAGATTCATTATTATTCTCAATCAAAGTGGACAAAGGCATATCATTAGGATCAGAAGAAACACTTTTATTAGCAAACAATTTCATAAGTTCATCCATCTTTCCACTCAAAACATTAATCTCTTCAATCGCATGAACTTTTTTACTAGTGGATCTTTCGGTGTGCCATTGAGAATAATTAACCATAATATTGTCTAGGAGTTTAGTAGCTTCTCCTAAAGTGATTTCCATAAAAGTGCCTCCCGCGGCCGAATCTAAAAGATTTCTAGAAGCAAAATTCAATCCGGCATAATTTTTTGTATAATCATCCATAAATTCAAACCATGTGTAGGGCAGTTACGTATCATTAATTTCATCCTCTCCCAAGCTTGTGCAACATGCTCATGATCAAGTTGCTTAAAATTCATAATATCGTTCCTAAGAGAGATGATCTTAGCGGGAGGAAAATACTTAGAGATAAAAGCATCTTTGCACTTATTCCATGAATCAATACTATTTTTAGGCAAAGAAGAGAACCAAGTTTTAGCACGATCTCTAAGCGAAAACGGGAATAGCTTCAATTTAACAATATTATTATCCACATCTTTCTTCTTTTGCATATCACACAAATCAACAAAGTTGTTTAGATGGGTAGCGGAATCTTCACTAGGAAGGCCAGAAAATTGATTTTTCATAACAAGATTCAACAAAGCGGTATTAATTTCACAAGATTTAGCATCGGTAGTAGGAGCAATTGGAGTGCTAATAAAATCATTGTTGTTGGCATTGGAAAAGTCACACAATTTAGTATTATCTTGAGCCATCGTGACAAACAATCAATCCAACACACAAGCACACAAGAAGCAAGCGAAAATAAACGAACGGAAAAAGGGGCGAAGAAAAGGCAAAGGTTTTCGAAAATCATTTTAGAAGTGGGGGTGAGGAAAATGAGAGGCGAATGGCAAATAATGTAATGTGAGGGAGAAGAGTTTATGATGGGTACTTGTTATGTCTTGAGTTGGCGTAGATCTCCCCGGCAACGGCGCCAGAAATCCTTCTTGCTACCTCTTGAGAATGCATTGGTTTTCCCTTGAAGAGGAAAGGGTGATGCAGCAAAGTAGTGTAAGTATTTCCCTCAGTTTTGAGAACCAAGGTATCAATCCAGTAGGAGACAACGCACAAGTCACCTAGTACCTGCACAAACAATCAAGAACCTTGCGACCAACGCGATAAAGGGGTGGTCAATCCCTTCACAATCACTCGCAAAAGCGAGATCTGATAAAGATAGTAAAGTAAATATTTTCGGTATTTTTGTTGTATAGATTGGAAAGTAAAGATTGCAAAATAGTAAACGAAATGCGATGTAAATAAAAGGGATGCAATATAATAAGAAAGAGACCCGGGGGCCATAGGTTTCACTAGTGGCTTCTCCCAAGATAGCATGTATTATGGTGGGTGAACAAATTACTGCCGAGCAATTGATAGAAAAGTGCATAGTTATGAAGATATCTAAGGCAATAATCATGAATATAGGCATCACGTCCGTGTTAAGTAGATCGAAATGATTCTGCATCTACTACTATTACTCCACACATCGACCACTATCCAGCATGCATCTAGAGTATTAAGTTCGTAAGAATAGAGTAACGCTTTAAGCAAGATGACATGATGTGGAGGGATAAACTCAAGAAATATGATATAAACCCCATCTTTTTATCCTCGATGGCAACAATACAATATGTGCCTTGCTGTCCCTACTGTCACTGGGAAATGTAACACCCGGATAATTAAGCTACAGTAATCCCTGCTAATGATGCCACGTCACCTCGGTTACCGTGATTAAACTCACGTTGATTCGAACCCGGTTCAAATTCAATTGAAAACATAGGCAAACAATAAAAGTTTTCAAAAATTAAATCTAAAATGTTCGGGGGTTGTCAAATATTACAAAGTTAATCATGGTGGGGTGCACACATTTTTATAAAGTATCTAGATAGACTAAATAAAATAAAACAGAAAAAAATAAGAAAAGACAAAGAAAACAAAAATGGGAGAGGGGGAGAAAACCCCACTGGCCCAACTGGGCCAAGCCCCCACCTGGCCTAGTCGGCCACCCCCTGGCCCGGCCCAACCCCCTCACTCCCTTATCCCCCC